>NC_134545.1:54826834-55129865 GCF_050624435.1 Tenrec ecaudatus | reverse complement strand
ATACATATATACACACACATAAACACATATAATTATTAATGGTTTTGCTTCTCCAGAAAACCCAGCCCATCACACCACAGCTCAGATTTGATTTCCTAACAGTGGCTTCATAAACATTGATTGGGGCTCGGAGTGAAATGAAACCTCTGAATAAAATCCTTGAAAACCTGAGCATGCTCTGCTCTCCGTCATGTTTCTTCCCAAACCACCTGTGAGGAATTTCACTGTCTCTATGTTGTGGAGTGACTCATCAGGAAGGCTCCAGGCCTTGGTCTTCATCAGTAGAGCTATCAGGTTCTCTTCGTGGTCCATGGTGTGTTTATGACAAGTTCCAGAGGAGTCTTTCTCATCACCTGGAGGCATATTCTTCCTCATCAAGTCCTTCTTCATTGATGATTTGCTCCCACACAGAGTGAATCACTATGACGGAAGGAGACAACCCTGATTCACAGATCTCCTTATTTAAAGCGCGCAGAATCCCTTGCTCGGCTTGAAAGGCTGTCTCTTAGTCTATTGACAGGTTGGCTGTTAGGCACCGTTGGGTCAGCTCCAACCCACAGTGACTCGATGCAGAACAGAAGGGAACACTGTAGGGGCCTGCGCCATTGGCTGTGATAGCATCATATCGTCCCACTACACTATTTTGAATCACCATCCTTCAAAAGTGTACAAATATGCATCTCTTCTAGCTTTTTTGTCAGATAAATGTCTTCCAAACTTCATGGCATAGATGGTGAGAGCTGCCAAAGGCACATGCATTTGTTCAAACACAGCAATTGATGTTTTGTCACATCCCAGAGCCTTGCTTTTCTCCCATAGTAGTGCCTTTAGGGCAGCAATGAATTCTTCCCTCCGCACCACTGGATCTTGATTGCGTGTCCCCTTCTGAAATGATCAAACGCAGTCTAATTATTTCCTGAAAACAAACCAAAAGCCTCACTGCCGTTGAATCCAATAGGACTCATACCAACCCTCTGTGGGGTTTCGAGACTGCGCAGGAGCAGGCAGTCACATATATCTTGTGCAGAGAGGATGGTAGGTTTGATCTCCTGAACTTGTAGTTAGTAGTCCAATATTTACCCGACAGTACTATTAGGGATTCTTCATTTCAATATAGTTGTTCTGGATTCCTTTCAAGTTTTAAAAAGTATTCTCCATAGTTCAATAATTTGACCATTAAAAAAACTGCCATCAAGTCCATTTTGATTCATAGTTACCTTATAGGACAGTGTCAAACTGTCCCTGTGGGTTCCTGAGGCTGTAAAACTTTATGAGAGTGGAAAGCCTCATATTTTGCCTGTAGAACACCTGGTGGTTTTGAACTGCCAACCTTAAATTCTTATGCATAATGCCTACACTGACAGGTTTCTTCCTCAGATCATAGAATCCTTCAATATTGACCTTAAGCCTAGAATTTATCACTATTTCTTTCAGCTTAACAAATGTTGAGTGTGTTCTTCCTTTTAGATTTTCTAACTCCAGGCTTTTGAACATTTCATTGTGTCACTTTAATTAGTCTGACTTCTACTACAAAAAATTGTAAAAATCATCAGTTTCTTCACCTTTGACATCAGTTGTTGATGGAAACATTTGAAGAATAGGAAATCTCCTTCCTGCTAGGCCTATAGCAATTGCCTTATGATTGGCAATATCGTGCTCCAGAGTAGATCATGGAATGTTCTTTTTTGATGATGAATATGACACCATTCCTCTTTAATCTGTCAGTTAACAGTCATAAAGCATGTATCTGTATGATTCAAAGTGGCTGATCCCAGTTCTTTTTAGTTTACTAAAGCATAGGACATCACCTTTACGTGTTTCATTTTTGAGGACTTCAAACATTTTTAGATTCATATTACAAGGCATATCAAAAAATGAAATTTTACTAGGCCAAGCAGACCTTTGGTAGCATGAAGGCGAGCATCAGGCCACACTCTGAGTGAGCGCATCCAGCAGCATCACATAGGAAGGTTCTCTCTGATCACAGTGATTTTTTTTTTATAATGGCTGATTTAAGAGAATTACATGTGGCTGGGAAATTTTGTGTCCTGCTCAGAAAAAAAAAATGCCACATAAACAGTTGTGATGTTAAATAAAGCTTAAAAGGACAGAACTATGGAAAAAACTCAAGTGTATGAGTGGATTTCTTGTTTCAAAAATGGTGAAATGTCGATTGATGACAAACTTGGTTCTGTATGTCCATTAATTTCCCAAATGGACAAAAATATTGACTCATAGTGCATTTGGACTAACAGGTCAGACTGTTAATCAAATGTTCTATTTAGAGGTTCTGAAAAGATAACATAACAGTGTGCCACCAAAAAGACCTGAATGTGGCAGACAGGGGACTGGTTTTGCCACCACGACAATGTACCTGTTCACGCAGCCATCTCAGTGTGCCAGTTTTGGGCAAAAAAGCATGCCTCTCTTGCTCCACACACTTTACTCACCTGACCTAGGTCCAACAGACACTTTTTTTTGTTTCCACAAATGAAGAGGGTCATGAAAGAATAGCAAATGGATGATGTAGAAGAGGTGAAGGAAAAAAAATGAGATGCTGTCAGTCATCCAAACAGATGAGTTTGAAAAATGTTTTCAAGAATGGAATTTGAGATTTGCCAAATATTTTTAGTGTAATGGAGAGTACTTTGAAAGTGATATGGTTATTTTATAAAATAATTAAATGTACAGCTTTGAAAAAATTCTGTTTTGGGGGTACCCCTCATAGACCTTTCAAATTCCAATTGTTAATGAATGTTTGCAGCTACTTCTTATGTTATGTCATCTTAGCAAATAAGGTTCTGAAAACTTTGTTCCAGCCATGTCAGCAAGATTGATTCTATTTTGAAGGGGAAATTCTTGCCGATTTTTACTGTGAGTAGGAAAATATATGTAAAAGACACACACACACACACACACACACACACACACAAAATCCTGGTTTATTTTTATTTTTGCTTTGCCTTTTTCCCAAAACCTTATATGGAAAAAATGAAGTTGATATCAAGAATGTAAACTACTAGCCCCACAAACTACATCATCCAGAAGATTTTATATATATATAAAATCTTTCCCATAGGTAATTTCTGACAGGTAGAAGAACCGAGAAGCATGGGGCAGAATAAATGACTTCAAATGGAGATGACAATATAGTGCCTCTGTCTGAATGAAATGCAACACTGCAGATGGTGCCTATTTTTAATTGACATTAAACTTCTACAAACAATGCAAATTTGTAAGATGTAATAGGGAAACTATTCTTTCTAATGTTGAGAAAACATTTAGAAGATCATCAAATCCTGAAAGTGTGATGCTGAACAACCAGCCTGATCACAATCAAAGGCGCTATGCTGCCAAAAGGGCTGTGATATAAATGCGTACGGCTTCCTTTCTTCATTGATGACAACACTTGAGGGTGCTTTTTGCTAAAATAGGGACATCTGAGTAATAAAGACAGTTTATAATAGATTCTCATGATTTTCAGGAAGCAGGGTTAAGACCTGAGAATTGTCTAAAAGAGAAAGGAAGGAAGTGGAACATAAGCCACATATATGCTTATAAACCACTAATTTACTAAAATGTGAACTATTAAGGTTTCATAGCACAGAACATGACATTTCCAATTACTTAATTTGATGATTATTTATAAATAATAAGTCCAAGCTAAGAAGCAGATGTGAACATAATCTTCTGTTAGCTAATTGTGGAGGATAGAATAGTTGGAAGTGTTTTTCATAAATAATATCTCTATGGGAGAGAAAAATGCTATTTTTCAGCTTTGATTAAGATCAAAATGATATAATTAGCATTTTCACTTAATTTATTGCTCAAAATTCTGGTTAGTGAGGGGTCATTTTGATAAATTTCAATGAAAGCTGCTTGGAGGAAAATGTAGATTTTAATATATAAAACAAGAAGGATATGTTTCCCCCACCCCTCTGAAAATGAAGCAAGAAGTAGTCTGAAAAGCTAAAATGATGAAATTGGAAGCTCATAAGCTATATACTCATGAGAAGAAGACAATGCTATGCGCACAACCATTATATTTGTTGTTAGTGTCTGTCAGGTAGGTGCTCATTCCTGGAGATACCATGTATACTATTATGGTCTATGCCTGGTGTTTGCAATCTTCAAAAATTTGGATATGCTTTAACCCAATATTGTAATAGTTCATCTCATATAGGGTTCCCCTCTTTTCCACTCATTGCCTGCTTTATAAGGCAGGATGTCCTACCAACACGGCCAAAGTACATGAGAAGAAGGCTTGCTATCCTTGCCTCTATGAGATAGTCTTGTTTGTCCTTTGGGAAATCCATGGTAATTTCAATCTTCTTCATCAGCATGGTAATTCAAATATATGTATTCTTTGGTCTTCCTTATTCAGTGTCCAATTTAACATATATATGAGGTAACTGAAAAGACCAGGGGTTGGATCAGGCACTCCTTACTCTAAGATCCATCTGACGCCAGCAATGATCCCCTGCTCCACATCCTCTTCTGAATCTGACCTGAACCTCTGGCACCTCCATCTCAATGTACTGCTGCAATGATCTTCAGCAAATTTCTACTTGCATGTGGCATAGTAAACGATATTGTTCTAGAGTCTGAGCGTTCTGTTGGGTCACATCTCTGTGGAATGAATACAAATATACATCTATTCCAATCAGTTGGCCAAGTAGCTGTTTTCCAAATCTCCTGGTATACATGACTGAGTGATTCCTGTGCTTCATCTGCTTGCTGAAACATTTCAATTGACATTCCATCAATTCCTTGAGCCTTGTTTTAAGCAAATGCTTACAGTGCTTCTTGAACCATTGATCCTAAAGGAAGAAGGTCAGATGCACTGAAAGCATTAGCCAAAAATTCTGACTGTTCTTCCCCCAAAATTGTTATGTTTGCTGTCTGGCAGTCCTTAGTATATTCAATATTACTTGCCAGTGATACAATTCCAATGTGTCAATACATCTTTGGTCTTATCTAGCCATTGCATCCTGTTTTCAGGCATCTCAGGCAGTTGCTGAGGCTACGTGACCCTCAGCCATCAAGGTGCCATTGTTTCTTCTTAACAATTTAAAATTCATTTTTGTCAGATTTTGCCAATGCAACATACCACTTGATTTCCTGATGGCTGCCATAGACATCGATCGCTTATCCAAGTAGAATGAAATCACTAACAACTTAAATTTCCTTATCACTTATCATGATGTTGTAGACCTAAAAGCATAGCATTCCCTGGAAAAGTATAATCAAAATGGAAATCCTACCCTCAGAATTACATAGACCTGGATGAAGGATATATTGATAACCAAGGGTTGAACATTTTGATACTTGATTTGATAATGTTTTCTATGATATTTAACATTATTTTTATTTACCTTCATGTATATGGAAGCAAAAGAGTTCTGGTGCTGTAGTGGTTAAACATCAGGCTACTAACCACAAAGTCAGCAGTTTGAAACCACTAGCTGCTCCACAGGAGAAAGAGGAGGCTTTCTACCCCCTGTAAAGTGTTTACAGTCTCCCAAACCCACAAGGGGCAGTGCCATCTTGTCCTGCAGGGTCTCTAAGCTGTAGTGGACTCAAAGACAGCGAGTTTGGTTTGGTATATATGTAATTATACATATGTTCTAATAGCGAATTATGAAATTGGAGCCCTAGTGTATTACGTGATAAGCTGCTAACCTCAAGAACAGCAATTTGAAACTGCCAGACATTCTGAGGGGAAAGATGAAGCTTTCTAGTTCCAGAAAGTTTTAAAATCTTGGACACCACAGGGCCTGTTCTACTCTGTTTCATAGGGCAGCTACCACCAATGATTGATTCCTTGTTAATGAGTTTGATTGTTTTTCCTAATTGTGAAATCAGTCCCTATGTGTCCGATTGAGGCAACAGTGACTTTGGAGGACTCGGTATAGAAATATAAATTCAATCTCAAGAGGTACAGATACTTTCCTCATCTGCATTTCATTATTTTAAAAATAGTTTCAGTCAAGTGTTAAAACTTTGTTGGCTGCTTTCTGAATTAACATTTGACAGATACTAATTATCACTCTTCAGAAAATCTGCTACTCTGGCCTCATGGCATAACTGTTTAGGATTAGTTCTAAGTGAAGATTATTCAACTATTGCATTTCTGTTTATTAATTTTAAGGATCACCTAAAATGCCCATAATGGCCTCTTTCATACTATTCACTAAATATTGTAGATATCTCTAAAGCATAATACTTCCAATGCATAACATAAAATATTAAACTCTAGTAAGAATGAATTAAGCATATTATTTCTAATGATTTTAGAAATTACAAATGTATCCTCATTCAATGTTAGGAGGCATTTAATAATACAATTTAACCAGAAAATTTCAGATCCACAAGAGGTTTAAACAGGAAAGAATTATTTCATAATAATAAATAAAAATAGCATATTTCCCAATTTTAAATCACATTCTTATGAATTCATTACCTTCATATGTTTCTAGGATAAGTAGTAACAATAATGTCACAAGAAGCATCCCATTTTTCCGAGTAATTTGGAAGTATTTGATGCCTGCTTTTAGAACTATTAAGCTGGGTTTTGTAACTAAAACAGAATCCTAGTTCTGTATCTCTCGAGCAATCAATGGAGCTGATGTGCAAGAACACAATGTTATTTTGCAAACAGATTGTAAATTCAGGTAGAGAGCATTTCTCTGAAAACATAGGACAAGCTTGCCCTGTTTAAGCAGTGTAAACACAAACCTGGGTTGAAGAAAACTGCACGCTGAATACCACATCTGAACTAATTATGAATCCTCATAACTGTGGCAGTAATAAATGTTCCTAAGTGGCTAAGGCCTGTGGTAAATTATATAATGCGTATATTTTTACAAGAATACTTTTCACAAATGAATAGATTTAATTCTCAGCTATAATTTTCAAATCACACGGCCATAGGATACAAGCATTTATCTGACAGTATAGCAATATATTGTAAAACAACAGCATATGCCCTTTTCCCCATATGTATGAATATTCAATGGCTATATAGGGACAGTCTCGCTGTTACTTGGAACTGAGACTTACCAGCACTTGTAAGGATGTTTACGTTTCTCATCACACCTTCAGTGTAAGCTCCTGGTTCGTAACTGTCCATTTCACCTGTGACGATGTGCGCAACTCTGGCTGCCCGTCCTCTGATAGCACCTGCAGCACGGTCCAAATTATCAGCGTCCTGGTCCCTCAAGGCCATAATGCACTTGTTGACGTCTTCCAGGATATGGCTTTCTGTAAATGACAGATAAATTAGGGACTTATTATCCATTTGCTTATTTTTAAATAATATAACTCTTCATCTATATTAATTTTCAATTTCAAAGGCAATGAATAATGGAAAAGTAGTATATATTAAGAAAGAAAAACAGTTTTCTTATATTCTTCAACAGCAAAAATTCATAAATTGTCACATTTTATAATACTTATGAGCAATTTTTATGGATTATATCTTAGTTTAGAGTCTAATTCAATATATAAATTTTAAATTTTAGTGGCACAGATGACAAAAGAAATACATTTTCTAAATCTAAAAATACATAATATGAGGTTTATAGATGTATAAAAATATAAGAGATCATGATGGAACACTTGTATTCTCAATGAAAGCAAATTTGTCATCCGTTAACTCCAACACTGATTTTAAGACAATCATCTTAACAACCCAGAGCTAGATTGTATTGCACAGGGAAAAGGGTCTAATGCTATACGTTGCCAGATGTGATCAAAATTTAGATACCAGTTGTACATCCTCCAGGGATCCAGAGCCACCCATATGTCTAGTCAGCTGGCCACAGATTTAAGGGCTAAATGAGGCTTTCTACTCCTGCAAAGGGTCACTGTCTCAGAAACCTACAAGGTGCGTTCTAACCTGTCGTATAAGGTCACTATGCGTTAGCATTGACTTGATGGCAGTGGGATTGGATTGTTTATTACGACCCTGGTGGTGTTATTGAGTGTGGGTTGGACTGCTAACCTCAAGATCAATAGTTCAAAATCACCAGGCACTCCATGGGAGAAAGATGAGGCTTTCTGCTTCTATAGTGGAAGCCCCATATAGATTTACTAATAGTCTGAATGGACTGTGACAGTAAGAGCTTTTGTTGTTGTTTGTTTGTCCTATTACTACCTCAAGGGAAAGCCGAACTGGTCTGCTTTCAGAAAGACCTACCATCGTGGAAACCCCATGTAGGGTGGCTATAACCCCAGGTGGACTCAATGGCAGTGGACTCCCTCAGGATCCCTGCTGTCAGTTGGAGAGTCTCTATATTTGGGATTTGCCTTCTGATTTTACCCTTTGAATCCCCATCCAACACCTCTAACTACTATGTTAATTTTTTTTAAAACACACAGGAAACAACCAGGATAAGAGATTGCAGTAATTCTGGAAGGCGCTCCGGAGAAGTGGGTGCTCTGCGAAAGGGGAGGGTACTGCCAAAGATGCTGGCTGAAACCCATGTCCTTATCCTTTTATTGTTTGCTGCTAATTTCCAGCTGACTTTCAAATGCCAGTGAGCCAGCATACCTCAGGAAGTGAGCAGGCACCCTTTCACTTTCATCTCACCACTCCGTGGTGCCAGGAAGAGTATTCCCTATGGCTGGCCTTCACAAAGCCATCGAATAAGCAACCAAAAGGAAGTTACACTATGTTAAGATTAGCAAAATCAAGTGTGCGCAGTATCACTTTTGTCTTAGGGTTTTGAAAGCATGGTTTGGTAAATATCAACCAATCTTCTCTGCCCCGCCCCCCGGCCCACCCCCGGGTAAATTGTGGAGCATTTTATTCATTCAATAAATTCTTTAATTTTAGCAGAAGCTCTAGTTTGAACTTTGATAACTCGCTCACTTGATCGCTTTTGCTGGAGTGTGTATGCTGATTACACACAGGCATTCTTAAAGCAACTTCCTTACACACTCACATTTTCATCTTACGGTGTAGAGAATAAAATTCACACTACCAATAAAACTACCATGGAATATACGTCCTAGAGTCTTTTAAAGATTTAACCATTATCATTCTTCTACAGTTCCCTTATGCTTCAGTTTTATATATTTTATGGTTTCCAAAGCTTACCATTTTGTTCCATGCCACTATCCATAAGGGTATGTACAGGGTATGCCTACTACTGAAGTTCAACTCTTACTATTCTTTCAATGGTCAAACATATTTTCCTCAAGAAATCCATGCTGACCTATTAATTCTCTACAAAAGAATAGACTTGGTTCTCTCATATTTTTGTTTTATACAAAATGTTTTATATGTTTTCATTAATGGCTTCCTTTATTGACATGATGTCTCTCCAAAAGACTGTTATAAAGACCAGAACTCTATCATACTTCTTCAGGCATCATTAATAGTACTTGATACCTATAGTATTTCCAAGCTAACAAGGATGTTGGATGAATGAATGTTGGGTGAATGAATGAAGTCCTCCTTTAAGATACACCTGTGAAAAGTAAAACATTTTATCTATACCTAAATAATTAGGTTATTAATACAGGTAGATTCATTTTATGTAGCCCAAAATTCATTCTATTTAATCCATATAAGAACATTCCATTTATTTACTTGTTAAAGACAAATATCTAAAATCTTCATTATAAATTCATTATGATCCTAACCTTATTTGTAGCATTTAATTATGAATGTATCATTAAGGCCTATAATAAACACAGTCACAGTCCCATCTCAACAGCAAGTGTATATTTGCCATTACTGTCATATTTCCCTTGAAATTCAAGTACAAGTTTAAATGTAGAAGGCATCATAATCATCATTTTTTTAAACTACACAGATGTGTACTATAATGACACATTAAAAAGTCAAAATGTCCCAACATATTTCTTATATGAACACACACAATACATAGGTATACATATTTGAAATAACACATATGTATATGAATATATCCAATGAATGTTTAATATGCATGCACTAAAGAAGTTTACGTTTCGAATGTAGAACTATTGCATCTCAGCCTTACAAAGGTAAAAGGATATACTAAATAAAAGGCAATGCTCATTTTTAAAAGATGATTAGATTGTCTAATAATCTTATAAGTTTTGTTTAATGGAAAATGAAAGCATAACTGTCACAAAAGCATAACTGTCACAAAATTTCCCTTATGATAAATTTTGCAGAGGAAAAATGTATAAAGGATCTGTATTCACATTCAATTGAGTGTTTAACTCTTCTACAATACAATGTCATATATTTCACCAATTAAACAAAATATAGCAAGGATTGTTGTGGACTTTTAGAAAGTTGTATGAGGAATCTTCAAAAAGTTTACAGAAGAATTGAAATAATAGATAATGAAAATATCCATGAAGTTTTTGATGCATTACACCCATCTCCCTGCCCTTCTCCCCTCGCTCCCTTATGGTTATTGCTTTAGATTGGGTAACATCAGCAGCTATGGAGTTAAACATGTTGATGAATTACATGGTGTAATAATATGGGTACATTAGAGAAACAAATCCATAGAAACTCATATGTATAAGAGAGAGTTTTATATAAAGGTAAGTTCACATCAAGAAAACATCCCAACCCACTGCTGCCCAAGCCCATAAATCCAACATTAACCCATATGTCTGACACCAATCCACAAAGTTCTCCTTCATCTCACAAAACAACCACTAGGATGCCGGCTGTAGTCGAATCAGTGAACGTGTGAGCATCTCAGTGCTGGCAGGGGCCTCCACATGGCTGCTCCGGCACCCAGGGGGTGCATCAGGGCTGGTCCAGGTGGCTTCTCCTTGAGGATGTCTTGCAGGAAGTGAGCCTTGCGAACTGAAGCAGGGAACTGGCTAAGGCAGGTGCACCTTGGTCCGACCATCACAAAACCAGAGACCTGAGAACTAGAAAGGTGAGGCTCACCAAGCCATTTATATCTCTGTCCTTCAATTAATCCCACATATGTTTATCGGCCAGCCTGGCACAATAAACTAACTACCTCACATGTGTCATGTCAAATATGAAAAGTAAAGTATGAGATGAGCATATGCAATGGCAAAAAACAGATGTGAAAAAAGTGGCAAGAAGCAGTTAACTAGATTTAATCTGAGGCAGAATAATGGAGATGACAGAAACACAAATCTTTGAAATATACTAAGATTAAATATAGCACAAAAATATTACAAGAGGTTTGAAAATTGTCCAATATTGTGATAGTTCCCATTAACTTGGGTGTTCCACAGAAATCAAGCAATGATTACTTGCATGGAGTTGTCAACATAGAGCAGTAAGAAAGAATGTTGACTATCTCCCAACTATGGATGATAATGAAATAATTAAACTAAATGTTGATACTAATTTTTGTTTGTGTTTCTTATATCAGATGAATATAAGGAGTCTTCATGAATGACATATTTTATGTATAGTTATTTGGTCCTTAACACGATAGTAAATAAAACATCAAACACTGAATTTTTAAAACTTCTTCTGTGCTATATCTCATAAGACTTTTCAGATGAAATGAATCCACTTGTTAGACTCTTTGAAAAAATAATTAAGTTCTCTGTCTCTCTTTAATTTTTTTCCTGAATTGTGTATACAGTCAGAATGAAAACTACACCATTTAAAAATTAGTTTCAAAGCAATTAATTTATTATGGGACAATCACATTTTGACTTATACATGCTTTATCTTTTAAGGGAGATTTGTATCTCAGGTTTTAGAGTGTCAGCTTGTTGATATCAAGTTAGTTGTAGAATATCCTAATGAAATCCTTCTGTGCCTCATCTTAAGAAGAGAAAATTGTTGTTGTAAGATGTAACAAGAATGATATCACTTTCCAGGCTCTGCTTTCCTGCCAACATCTTCAGAATACATGAGATAAAGTCGTGACGCCTTTGCTTCTGAAGAGCACACTGACTGTACTTCCTCTAAGACAGATTAGCTTGTTCTTCTGGTAGCCCACGGTACTTACCATTTTCTTCACCAATACCAACATTCAAACGCATCAATTATTCATTCTCTAGCTTTCACGTACATCTGAGGCAACTGAAAGTACCATGGCTCGGGTGAGGTGGACATTCACGGTCAATGTAGCATCTTGTTCTTTACAGAGGTCTGTGCAGCAGCTTTTCACAATGCAGCATTTGGGTCATTTTCTTAGCTGCTGCTTCCAGAAGCAGTGATTATGGATCCAAGCAAAATAAAATATTTTCTCAGATTATCATGTTACATCTTTTCTCAGATTATCATGATGTTGTTTATTGGTCTACTTGTGGGATTTGGGTTTTATTTACATGGAATCGCAATGCATGCTAAAGGATGTAATCCTTGATTTTCATCGGCAAGCGCTTCAAGTTGTCCTTGATTTCAGCAAACAAGGATGTGAGGTTGTGTCATCTGCATTTCACAGGTTTTAAATCCTTCCTTTACTCCCGGTGGCAATTTCTTCATCATATAGGCCAGCATCTATATCATACAGGTCAACTAGTGTGGTGAACGAATACAACACTGATGCACAACTTTCTTGATTTCATACCACTGGCCTATATTCCATTGATCTATATTCCTTCTATCTTCCTTTGAGGCTTCATTTACCACTCACAATGTTTCCCATAAAATCTTTAACCACCGGCAATTCCAATAAGTCAGATCACAGCCATCATAAAATACAAAAGTTTCCATTGTTATGTTAGAAAATGCTAATGCTAATAAACAGCAATGAAGCAACTAGCCATCAACCAAAATGTACTTTGTTGTTGCAAACATTTAAAATCACTGCAGCAAGTGTAGCAGGATAACACTTTAAATGTATTTTTGTTTAATAAATTGTATTTCATAGTTCTTTTATAATTATAGCTATGTCCCACAGGATTGTGAGGGTGAAAATCAGTGAGAACAAAAGTCAATAAATTAGCTCTTCAACAGTGCTAGTTCAGATTTATAGTGCCAACCTGGTCAGTGAACACATGTGAGATTAATTGAAGGGTGGAGAGATAAAAGGCTCAGCGAGTCTTGCCTTTCTTGTCTCTTGTTCTTTGATCATGGGACCAGTGTGGGGCTGCCTTATCTTGTTCTCTGCCTAATTTGCATGCTACACTACCTGTGGGACACCTAACCTGTAGCCTGTGTCACTGTAGTTTGAGGTTCCTTCAAGACCTGCTTTGCCATGCTCCTAGAGTATACATTGCTTGAGCTGGGGACTGTTGGACCCTGTCATCTGGCTGAATGTTGGAGACCTGCCTTGCTGTTTGCTGCCTGTGGCTGGATAGCCTGAATTTCTCTACAAAGGACTACCAGGCAGCCCAAAAGACTTGAAGGACTGACAGCGTATTAGCTGTCTCACTAAAGTGAGTTGCACCAAGCCATTTGTAATACTCTATAGATTAACTAACTGTTTATTTCTTATGTTATCTATCTATATAAATATATATAAAATCAACCATACATGTCCTGGTTTTGTTTCCTAGAGAACCCTGTCTAACATAATTGGTACCAGGGGTGGTTCTAGAGAAATCATAAATCATAATATGGGTTTCTTAAATTGGCTCTTCAGGCTGATTAGCCTTAACAGCACTGATCATGCTATTTCTACACCAAAAAGCATGGATAAGTCTGCCACTCTTACTAATCCATGGTGTGAAATAGCAAAGCCAATATCTACAGTATCACTGCTGATAGATGAAGTGCTGTTTAAAGGAGAGGCTCTGGGTGATCATATGTTTGATATTTTCCAACAATTTTTTCAGGGTGACAAGTATCGGGAAGTTGGTTGGCTGGTCTTCCTTACAATGGAAAGTGTGATAAGGAGAGGGATGGTCTCAACACCTCAGACATGCACCTCAGGTGCTGAATAACAGATCTAAAAGCTTCCACCTGTGCTACAAAGGAGCTCCTTCTCTCCTCAAATAATAGAGCTGACATTGCTGAGAACCAGGTCCAGTATCTCATCGTGCAAGTGGCTGAATTACGACATCAGCTGAATTTCAGAGCTAGAGCAGTGTCTGATACTAAAATGAAGGCATTGATAGGAAAAAGTTGGGACCCTGAAACATGGATGGGAGCATATTGGCTGATGATCAAGAAGAGGAGGATATTGAACCCCTAGAAATGATTAGGTCACCCCAGTCAATAAATACACCCTTCCTAGCTGGGGGTATTAATCCACTATCAATAAAACAACCAACACCTGAGCAGATTTACCAAACTGCCAAACTGAAATGCCAGGTGGGATTGCATCTGTAGCATTGCCTGAGGGAGATGCCTTACAAGATATTGCTGAGAGCACCCAGGAAACACCCTCACCACCCACTATTTCCTCTAGACCTGTAACTAAAATTAAGGCTCAGAAAACTTCTAAAGGTGAGGTTGAGATGATTACCCAGGAAGAAGCGTGCTATACTCACAAAGATCTGCTCGAGTTTTCTAATACATACAAGTAGAAGCCTGGGGAATATTCCTTGGAATGGTTACTAAGGGTGTGGGATACTGGTGCACAAAATGTAATATTAGACTGATCTGAATTTCTGGATATGGGACTCGTAAGCAAATCCAGTGAGAACAAAAGTTAATAAATTAGCTCTCCAACTTACATTTCATAAATCTATAAAACAGAGAATATACAATAAGTAGAATCATGTTTCATTTGTAGAATTCATATTTTGTTGAATAGCAAAATATTTATTTAATTCTTAAAGTAGGGGGTTGAATATATCAATGAAAAACCTGAAGGAGTTTCATTTGGAAGAGAATATTCCACCAAGTTTCCTCCCTTTATATCTGCATTCTTAAAACCTAGATTCAATGGAGAAGAAAGAGAGAGAAGAGGGGAATTTGACTATTTATTCTGAAAAAAAAAAGGTAGCTATACGCCAAAATTGACCAAGTTACCTTAAATAAGCATGGATAAAGTTTTGGCTTCCAAGTGGATATGAGTCACAGAATTAAATTTCATTAACAGAATATATGGTTCCATTTTGAATACACTTGTATCCATAACTGTAAATTTAAAACCTGTTATGTAAGCAACAATATAAATGTAAAATAAATAAAAGTAGTATGCAATAATATGTCATTGCCTCTTATTAACACCAGGAAACTAAAAAGCAAGTGCACCAATACTCAAGCCATTCAGTTACCCTCTTGAAAATGGTCCATATCTCCATTCAGTTATCCTCTTGAAAATGGTCAATCTATTTCTCTGATAAGGAGACTATTACAATGATTGGCTCCCAGGTTAACAGGTATTCAGCATCGATATCTAAGCAAGGGCTGTTCTAACACAATAGTCTTGGTGACACAATGGTTAAGCACTTGGCTGCTAACTAAATTATTTGACCCAGCAATGTCTCAATAGAAATCCTATGGAGTAATTACGCTCTGTCATACAGAGTCCCTAAGTGTTGGAACCACTTCTCCATCATATGAAAACAGCATGCAGCCAAAAAAGAGCATGGAATCTAGATCAAGGAAGACTCATTAACCACCTGTGGTATTCAGGTGACCCAGCCTCACTTATGAAGATGATTTGAAGCAAGTACAGATGAAGGTCAAATACGACAGACATCCTTCAACCTGATATATTACACTGGAGAAATTAGTCTTTACAACTGGAACAATAAACAACATCAATAAGAAGAAATTTAAGTTGATAATGATTTCATTCTACTTATATCAATAACACTGTCCAATACATATTTTATTTTGGTGCCTTAAGGGTTAGACTTGTTTCTGGGTATATTTGATCTGCTGATTCAAAAAAGGTACCTATTTTCCTTATCAGCACTAGTCTTTGAGATATAGAACTTATTCCACTTGCCACTCTTCACTATGCGCACCCATAAAAAATCAGGATATTTTAATGTAATATTAGCAAGCCCAAGATGGAGGAAGTGCATACTAGCTTTATTTAGTTTGTATTGTTCTAAATATTTAGGTCAAGTTCTACTTTACATCTTGTCCTTTGATCCAAAGATGTATTTAGACAGCACAAATCACATTACCTGGGAACTTTCCCCAAGCATCTTTTCACCTTTATTAGGAACTAAATAGCAGGCAATGATAATTTTTTTATCTTCAAAAGAGGACAGAGATAAGTCATTGGGCAATAAATCAGGAGGCCTGCTGGTACAGTGGGTTATGTGTTTGCTAATTACAAAGCTGGCTATTCTAAGCACACCAGCCACTCTGCAGAAGAAACATGAAACTTTCCACTTCCGTAAATGTCTACAGCCCCAGAAGCCAACAAAACTGCTCCTACAAGGTTGGTATGTATCATAATCCACTGACTGCTGGTGAGTTGGATACAACGAATATTTCTGAAATACAAAATGGGTCTGTCAGAGTTCAAATTCCTTTATTAAAATTTAAAAGTTCCAGTTGTGTTAGAAGGTGGCATAAGTGAGTCTTTTAAATGTTTCATCAGCTTGTTCAAACATTTCAGGGCGATTCTGTCAGTTCCTGGAGCCTTGTTTCTGGCTACTGTCCTCAGTGCTGCTTGGACTTCTTCCTTCAGTAACACTGGTTCATGCAGTCTCTTCAAACGGTTGAATAGCAACTAGCTCTTTTGGTACAGTGACTCTGTGTATTCTTTTTATCTCTTTTGATGATCCAGTCAATGTTTTTTGCCAGTAGAATTGTTCAGTATTGCAACTTGAGGTTGGCATTATTTTTCAGTTCTTTTCAGAACTAGAAACTTTTAGATAGAGGACCAATATAAATATATGACTGTATAACCAGACATTCCCTAACACCTTTTTCAAACAAAAAACTCATCAAAAGAATGATGAAAATTCTGATTTCTATCTCTTGTGAGAACAGAGGTCTGAATTAGGCACAACACGGCAAGTCAGAGGGAGAAGACTCATGCAAAAAGCTGCAAAAAGTCTACAGATTCTTGGCTGCCCTGACAAGACTCCCTTAGGCAACCCCATCCCTTAATGTTCTGGATTTAGGCATTGTGAGAAAAGAATAGGTGAGCGGACTCCTTGCTAGGTACACTAGTATGGTCCTTGAGACTTACTCAAATCCCACAGAGGACATAACCACTTCTTTGCTAACATAGTGGAGATGAGTCAGCTTTGGGGGGTGGGGAGAGGCTGACTGAAACCTTGTGGGGACTATGGGCATAAACCTTTCTGAAGTTCATTAACTCCCTGAAGCTTTAGGGTTGACAAAGATGCAGCACACACACTAGAGACCTGTCAAATCGGAATGATTTCAATTGGCCTTGGGCAATGAGCAGAATGCAGGAATAGATAATTCACCAGAGACAGCATCCAGGAAGCCAATAATCATAAGAAATGTTTGCAATAAATGTCTACAGAATTGCATTTTGTCTTACTGAGGTGAGATACCATCTCATCCTGGAATTAATAGCAAAATGGTAGCAAATAGAATGCTAGAAGGGATGCAGACAGATTAAAACACTTACATAGTGCTGGTGAGATTGCCGAATTGCACAGTCACTGTGGAAAATGAAATGGCTTCTTAACCAAATGCAAATAGAAATACCTAATGACTCAGCAAGATCTCTGCTTTGTACAGACCCCCCAAAATAATGAGTAAAACATGGACAGATAGATGCACACTCGTGTTTATCAGAGTGATAGCCACATAGCAAAACGTTGGGAACAAACAAAAAGCCCATCTGTGGAGTAATGACTCATTAAATTCTGGTACATACATATAATGGGATATTGTGTATTTCTAATATATTCATAAAACTTTCAAATACCTCAGGACAAGAATGATTCTGGAAGACATTATATTCATCAAAGTTAGTCAATCTCTTAAAGAAAAACACTGCAGGAGACCACCATTATTAAAGAAAATAAAAGAATGAAAAAAGATTTTCACACCTAAACTAGCAGACTTAAAGGCAAGGTCAAGCTTTGGCAGGAGGAAAAGGGAGGAGCACAGAATAGGAGGCTAAAACTAATGTCATTTCAATATGTGATCAATAAAATATTAGAAGGAAAAAGCAAAATGTTCCGGTAGGGTGGATATTGTGCTATTAATGACAAAAAATCAATTTTAAAGCAACATTGTACAAAGTCATATAAGCTTATTAATTTCCATAATGTGGATATGATTATTCAGATGGTATTTGGGCCATCATTAGTAAATGAATGTATGTTTTTTATTAAAAAATACTATTATAGGAAAACTAAAATAAGGGTTCCTGGGGGCGGGTATGTAGGGCGGGGAGGGGGAGTGGATTAAGGGGAGCTGATATCAAGGAGTTCAAGAAGAAAGAAAATGTTCTGAAACTGATTGTGGTAACAGTTGTGTAATACTGAGTGAGGTGATTGAGCTATGGAATGTTATGATATCTGTAAGAGCTCCCAATAAGATGATAACTTTAAAAAAATATTACCTTAATAAGTATGAGTACAAGAAAGAAGAAAATGTTCTAGAACTAGTTATGGTGATAATTGTACAATTCTGCTTGATATGATTGAATTTTTGAATTGATGACATGCGGATGAAGTGCCAGTAAAACTGTGAACCCCACCAAAGATAAATAAAATAAATAACAATAATAAAAGAAAGACACATATAAACTTATATTAAATCAAGTGAATTTCAAGCAATAAAGATTTTCAGGAATTTTATGTTCATTGCAGTCCATGTTAAACTGAGTTTAGTCTCTAAATGTAAAAGAAAATTAATAACCTGATTCCTATATATTAATACACATTTACAATTAATGAAATAAGACATTTGAATATGCTTCAATTTTTCAAAAATATAAATAAGAAAAATCTTTGGAGCTATCTTGCCTCGATTCTCCCAGCTTTCATACAATAATATTTTAGGTTGTTCAATTGGATTACTGTGGTTTTTTTTTTTAATTTGGGGTTGCCTATTGTTTTGTTGGCATTGGGTTAGAAAACAGGCATGATTTCAGTCAATTGTTATCACAATCTCTGAGATAAATATGTAATGTTTCAGTTTCTTAATGAATTCAGGCTTAAGTATCTAAATATCATCCAAAAATTCAAAAAAGTTAAAAATAAAAGATCTATAATTTTAAATCAAGATGTATTAAATTCACGATGGCTCTTTGATTGCTAAGGTCCCTATGTCTTTAAGAATCATGATTCAACAATATATCATTTAGCTACTCCAAATATGTGATGGGAAAAGAAAATAGTGAGTTTAAAATATATTCTAGAATTTATAAAACTGGTATAAATGACCGTGTATAAAATTACGGTAAGTTGAAATATTATATATGTTCACATTTTAATTGAATATAATATATCATCTCTTTATTTTTAGGAGAGTAGTTTTACTATCATAAAGGTCTCGTGAACAGTGCTCTAGGAACATAAATATTTTGGTTTCAGATAGCTCTATCACTGCTGAAGGGAACTTACAGTATTCTTGGGATTTCAACAGGCATAATGATAAAATAAAATAAAAGCGCAATGCCTTGACCCCTCAGCTTTCCTGGCATAAGCTGAAAGAGTCAAGGGTACTGCATTTTATGTTACTGTTATCTTGATAAAATAAACAGGAAAAGTAAAAGCAGCCTCAGACATTCCCATTCGACCCATGCTTTATTTCACTATTTGAGGCTGAGCTTGTTCCTGTTCATGGCCTCACTGCATCCTCTCCACAGCCTATTAACACCTAACAACAAAAGACTGGGTTAAAAACACAAACAAAATCAAGCATCATACCAGATGGAACATCAGGACTGTCAGCAGGAGCAGACAGTCATGAAGCAATTCTCTCATATTGTGCAATAAAACCATTCAATTTCTGCACACTGGAAGCTAATGTTGGATGGCTCTGTAGCTGGATTTACTTGTAAAAAAATGAGAAGCTGTATTCATTTGGGTGTTATGTGTTTATGTTCAAAATACAGAACAACTTGGGTGTCCAATTATGAAATGTGTACTTTGGGGCACAGACATAAACAAATCCTGGTGCTATTTAAAATTACCTCTTATAGGTATATAAAAATATAAAAGAAACACCAAGGAATAAAGTACATAAAACAGCCGATTCACAGAAACAGTAATAACTTATAAGTTGTTTCCTATTTTAGCAGTTTTACTTATTTTTTCTATTTTATCCCTCAGAATAGTAAGCATTCAGTTAACTTATTTCCACTACCTTCTTAAAAAAGAAAACAACTGAGAAGGGCATACCAGTTACTAGGTACGTATATACCTTAGAAAAGTAAACTTTCCCAGTCAATTTAACGTAGGCAGAGCATGCTTGTGCTGAAGTTCTTAATTAACATGCATTTTGTTTTCATCTGCACAAAAGCTGGCAACATTATTTCCCTCCATGGGATGGGTTTCCTATCCTAGTCTTAGGAGTAAAATGTCTATAGCTAGAATTATAACACCCCGCAGAGAAGACAGAGAAGGCCATGCGGTTAAGAGTAATCTCATAGTGTGATTTCGCATTCTGGCTCATAGTGACACTATCAGGATCGTCTGTAAGTATGGGTTGCCCAGGCTGTAAACACTTAGAGTTCGAAGCCCAGTGTACAACCGGCCACACTATCAAGGATACAGGAATTAAGGAAATATCAACTGAAATGTTTCATCAAGCTGATAGAGTACTAACTGAAAATTATTGGAAGACAGCTACCTGGCTAACTGACTAAAAGAGATTAATATTTGTGCCCATTCCAAAGAAAGATGACCAAACAGAATTTGTACATTTTTAAACAATATTGCTAATGGCACATCCCAGTACATTTTTGTTGAAAATAATTCCAAGTTTCAGTAGTACATCAATTGAAAACTACCAAAAATTCAAGATAGATTAGGGGTAGAACACGGAATGAAGGCTATCACTGCTGAAGTCAGATCTGTGGTCAACGCAGAGGATTCTAGAAAGATGTTTGTTTTATTGACTAGGGAAGGGCAGCTGAGTGTGTGGATCACAGCAAACTATCGATAATATTGCAAAGAATGGGAATTCCAGAACATTTAACCGTGCGCATGTGCAACCTGTACATAGACCAAGAGAAACTATTTTGAACAGAACAAGATGATACTAAATGGTTTAAAATCAGAAAAGGTGTGTTTCAGAGTTGTATCCTTTCAATATACTTATTCAACCTGTGCACTGAAAAGATGGAAATATTGGGCTGCATGAAGAGGAATGAAGCAGCAGAATATTGCCGGAAGTCCAACTAACAACTTATAATAGGCAGATGGCACAGCCTTGCCTCCTGAAAGAAGAGGATGTGAAATACCAATGATGATCAAAGAACAGTTTTCAGTATGGTGTGTAATTCAATGTAAAGAAATGCTCGACAAAAGCTCAAAATGAAAATGCTCAAATTGGACCAGTGGACATCATGATAAATGAAGAAAAGATTAGGGTTGACAAAGATTTCATTTTACTTGAATCTACAATCAATCTTTATAGAGCAGGAAATTAATGCTGCATTGCATCGGGTAGCTCTTCTACAAAAGATCTCTTTACAGCGTTGATAATTTGACTTGGAGAACTAAGTGTTCCTCATCCAAGCTATGTGTGTCATTTTCACTGACCTAACATATATGTGAGACTGGACAGTGAAAAAGGAAACGACAATAATTGAACTATTAAAACAGGTGTTGGCAAATATTGACTAGTCCATGGTCTGCAAGAAGAACAAATCAATCTGTCTTAGGGGGAGTGCAGCGAGGACGCTCCTTAGAAATGACGAAACCTCGGCATCATTGCAATACTCTGGACATGTTACATGGCATAAGAAGGGACTGAGGGAAGGTGCTGCTTGGCCAAGTACAGGTCAAAATAGGAGGAGGGCCACCATCAAAATTAATTGACACACTGATTGTCACAATGGCTCAAACAGAATATAATTGTGGGAATGGTACAGGCTTTAATTCTCGTGTACAGGGGGTATCTATGAGTCTGAACTAATGTAAAAGGTACATAACTGTGTGAATTAAGACAGCTTAATATTGACTTAATGATTACTACTTCAAAGGAGGCCAAGAACAAAACTTGTCCAATCCTGTGAAATCTCCATGAGCTTTGATATGTTTGAACCTATTGTTGAGGTAGTCTGTCCATTCGTGTCCTTGAGGGCTTTCCTCATTTTTCTTCACCCACTACATTATTTATGAAACGTGGCGGCTGTTTTCAGCAATTGGTCTTTCCTACTGACCTAACCAAAGTAAGCAAGATGAAGTTCTGCCATTCTTGCTTCTAAGTGATATCTTAGTTGTCATTGCTTTTAAGTCTATGTCATATTCAATAGTTTTTGCCCACCACTTATTTCAAATATACCCATTTTTGTCATCTCTTTTCACTGTCCATTTTTTCATGCCAATAAATTGATTGTACAGCCCTTACCTTGGGTGAGGCACACCTCATGGGAAGTAATGGCTGCAAACGTCCCTTAGGAATTTGAACATAGAATATGTGGAGCATGAGTCCTCCCCCCTCCCACTCTCATGACCCCAATTCTAGCTTACAAACCTGACTAGACCAGAACATGTGGAACATGTACACTGGCACAGATGAGAGCTCATAGCACATGGATTCCAGGACAGATAAACCCCTCGGGACCAATAAGGGAAGCAGCAATATTAGGGGGGTAAGGGGTGGGGACACTGATCACAACGATCAACATAGGGCCCCCATCCCAGGGAGATGGACAGCAGAAAAGTGGGTGAAATGAGACAGCAGTCAGTGTAAGACAGGAAAAGAAAGAATAATTTATAAATTATCAAGGGGGCATGGGAGAAGAAGGGTGGGAAAGGGAGGGGGAAATGTGGAGCTGATGCCAGTGGCTCCAGTGGAAAGAAAATGTTTGGGAAAAGATGATGACAACAAATGTACAGATGTGTTTGACACAATGGATATATGCATGGATTGTGATAAAATCTGCAAGAGTCCCAAAAATGATTTAAAGAAAGAAAAAAAAGGAAAAAAATGTATATTCAACTGTCATTGATGTCCTAAGGATTCAGGATTTAAATAAAAATAGCTGACTTAGTTGCTTAGAGAAGAGGTATACTCTAGCCCAGGTGGCAATGAAGCATGGTAGTAGGGCAGGAGGAAGGTCAAGGGAGATGGAGGAAAGAGCTAGGAGTCAAAGGGCATTCATGGAGGTCTAGACAAAGACATGTACATGCAAATATATATAGGAGGATGGGGAAATAGATCTATGTGTCTATATTTATAGGTCAAGTATTAAGGTGGCGGAAGGACCTTGGGCCTCTACTCAAACACTCCCTCAATGCATGAATACCTTCTTTTATTAAATTGGAACTCTATGATGCTCACTCTCCCGACACAACGGCTGGAGCCAAAGTGGGTGAACAAGTAAATGTGGTGAAGAAAGCTGATGGTGCCCGGCTATCAAAAGAGATAGTGACTGGGGTCTTAAAGGCTTGAAGATAAACAAGCGGCCATCTAGCTCAGAAGCAACAAAGTCCACATGGAAGAACACACCAGCCTGTGTGATCGAGTGGTCCCAAAGGGATCAGTTACCAGGCATCAAAGAACAAAACATCATATCATTGACTGCACACCTCCATGATAGGATCGCTGAAGACAAATGGGTGCATAAGCAAATGTGGTGAAGAAAGCTGAGGGTGCCCGGCTATCAAAAGAGATAGTGTCTGGGGTCTTAAAGGCTTGAAGGTGAACAAGCGGCCATCTAGCTCAGAAGCAGATAAGCCCACATGGAAGAAGCACACCGGCCAGTGCGATCACGAGGTGCCCAAGGGACCAGGTATAAGGCATCATGCAAAAAAAAAAAAAGATATGTGTGTGTATGTGTGTGTATATGTATATATGTATGTGTATATATGTATATATATATCATATTAAATGAAGGGGGAAGTGCAGAGTGGAGACCCAAGGCCCAAGTGTCGGCCAATGGAGATCCCCTCATAGAGGGGTTTAGGAGAGGAGATGGGTTAATTAGGGTGTGAGGTAGTATCGATGAAGAACACAGCTTTCCCCCAGATCCTGGATGCTTCCTCCCCCCAACTACCATGATCCAAATTCTACCTTGCAGGGCTGGATAGGACAGAGGCTGTACACTGGTACATATGAGGGTTGGAGGTACAGGGAATCCAGGGTGGATGATACCTTCAGGACCAAGGGTGTGAGGGACGATGCTGGGAGAGTGGAGGGTGAGTGGGTTGGAAAGGGGAACTGATTACAAGGATCCACATGTGACCTCTTCCCTGGGAGAGGGACAGCAGAGAAGGGGGGAAGGGAGACTCCAGATAGGGCAAGATATGACAAAATAACGATGTATAAATTACCAAGGGCATATGAGGGAGGGGGGAATGGGGAGGGAGGGGGGGAAAAAAAGAGGACCTGATGCAAGGGGCTTAAGTGGAGAGCAAATGCTTTGAGAATGATTGGAGCAGGGAATGTATGGATGTGCTTTATACAATTGATGTATGTATATGTATGGATTGTGGTAAGAGTTGTTTGAGTGCCTAATAAAATGTAAAAGAAGAAAAGAGAAAAAAATGATTAGGGCAAAGACTGTACAGATGTGCTTTATACAATTGATGTATGTATATGTATGAACTGTGAAAAGAATTGTATCAGCCCCAATAAATTGTTAAAATAAAAAAAAAATTTAAAAAAAAGAGTTGTACAATCCCCCAATAAAATGATGTAAAAAATTAAAAAGAAAAAAAAATAGCTGACTTAGTATAGATAATAGTAACTCATTGAAACATTACATTGCTAAAGTAATAGTTACATAAAAACTGAAGAATTTTTCAGAAGGTATTTCATAAGACAAGTTTTAGGCTACATAAACATTTTATAAATATTATCTAATTATATGCTTATTACTTTTTGGTATTTGCAAATTTTAATGATATTTAGTTACTGTCACAACCTGCAAAATACATTTCATAACTTCATTGTTGACTATTTCAATTCAGTGCTGGCTATATTGTATTTTTAGTGAGAGGCATAATAATTTTAAAACTTCGTATACAATTAAAAAAAAACCCTTCATATATAATTATAGAATAATTTAACCATTTTAGTTTTTAATTCTGAATTCAGAAACAAATCTTCTTTGGTCTCTTATAGAAACTTCCAAAAGGAAAATTGGCATGAATCATGATCATACGTCCAATAATTACAATGATTGAGTGGAATCAGTGCAATCTACCTGCAAGGTATTATAGTTAGGAGGAATTTTGCCAAAACTTAGCCATGATGAAAGACAGTAATCCATGGAACAAATGTCCATAAAATAAAACTCACAACAGGGAAGCTCGTAGGGGGCACAATATTGAGGCCAGTGATTATAAAGTCTGAAGAGAGGTTACATGGAATCAAAAAGAGCTGATAATGTAACATAAACTGGTAAATTATTTCATTTCAAAAAACTAAAAACGTATATTTTGTGTATGTGCACAGTACTAAAGCTGAATAGCAGGCAGAGAAATTACAATCTCTATTCAGGTTGTGAATAAAAATATGAGACTTTTCAAATCCCAAAAATAATCTAGTTGGCCTACATGGCTTATCCTCCATTTTCTTCTAAACCTCCTCTGTTAGACCATCTAATCAAGCAACCTTGAACAGATTCTGTTATTTTCTCTGCAACCTTGCCTGGAAGGCCATTCTTCCCATTCAAGCATCTCTGCATGAAAAACAGATTCACAACATCTGGTCTGATTTCGTTTTCCTTTAGTTTTCATTTTGTTGCCTCTTCCATTTTATTTCCCTTTCCAATCATGTTCACTGAGCCGCAGTTACTAATCCTCACTTGGATCTCCGGTTTTTATTTCACTGCACATGTTTAGGTCAGGAGTTTACCTTGTTAAGAGAACCTATAACATAATAATCTAGGGGATTATAATTTCCCTGGATCTTCTCACATAATCAGAGAATTGGCATAAGCTTTATTCTGTTATATTATCCATATGATAACACATCTGAGCTAAGTAGGCCTTGGATATTTTCTGAATGCTCTGTATCCAGGCTTTTTTATTTATTTTCCTTTCATGGACCTCATAAATCTTGTACTTCCCACTCCACTGAGTTCTCAGCATTTTTTCCAAGAAACTGATGACTCAGAATAATACTGTTTTAACACAAAATCACAAGAGATTAAAAACTATTATACGCCAACGGCAAACTCTAGGTTTGATGTCAACAGTCCAGAGTAAGTTAAAACATATGGCACCCTATCTGGTGTCATATTGTTGGCATGTGGTACAGATGTTCAAAATTAGGGCAATTATGTAATATTATAAAATGACATTGTTCAATTTAAGTAAAAACTAGACTATTTTCTCACCTTTCATATTCACATCAAACTTAGATATGGCATTATCAAACATCGTCTCTTATAAAAATATATTAAGCTAGACTGCAGAGTGTCTTTGCTCCTTTTGCTGCTATAACAAAGGCCAGTGCTGTCATCTGCAAACACTGCTGTATGGGTCTGATGTTGATCACACTTTCAATGAAAACAGTCATGGGGTCAACTTGCTCTCATCATGTTTTCATGAAGTCCTTTCCAGAGTTGTATTTTCATGAATCTTTATAGGACTTACTCTAGCAGCTGCTCAAGGACTAAATTTTATAATAGCTTACTTATAAAAGTTGTGACCATATTCTAAGAATATAAGAAAGGTTTTTCCTGATATTGAAAAAACATGCTTTTTATAAACAATTCTCTGCTTCAGTCAACCCAGGGCTATAGCATGTATTTATGAATTATTTATATAAAATTTGTCTCTTATTCTAATGGCAAACTTTACATTAAATATAAATATAATAATGTTTTACAAGTTGTAGAATGATTGGAACAATGAAGACACAATATCATGTAGGCATTGTGTGTGCTATTTATAGTTCACTCACATAAACATATGATTAGATTAACTATTTATAAAGATGAAGCATAAATAAGTGAAAAATAGAAAGCCACTGCTATTGAATTAATTCCTCAGAGTGACCCTATATAATATAGGGTCTCTGAGGTTATAATTCTTTATGGGAGCAACTTCATTTTCTTCATTTTCTGCTTTGACTGGTGGTTTTGACGGCCAACATCAAAATTAAAAATTAAATGCTTACTTGACAATGTCACCAGTCCTCCCTGGAAAATGGAAAAGGCTTACACCAATAAATCAAACAGAATATTTCCTAATATATTATATATTTGCTATGTGTTTTCTGGCAGCCAAAGGGGAAAATGATTAGGTAATTAGTTATTATTACTCCTTCTCCATATGCTGTTGCTAGGTGCTGTCGAGTAAGTGCAAACTCATAGGACTCACAGGGACCGTGGAGTCACTGCAGACTTAATGGGGACTCTATTGTACAACAGAACAAAACACTGCTTAGACCCTTTTTCCATCTTCACAGTGCTTACATTTCCGCCTACATAGACATGAACACATCCTATCTTTAAGTTCTTATCCAATCAAAGACTCATCGGTTGATATTGCAGACTATGTGCTACATATTGGTTGAGGGGCCTAGTGGGACTAACATTGCTATACCTGCACTAAACTCTCCAAGTCACCAACACAGGTAGGTCTTCAGAGTAATTTCCCTCTCTATTTAATGGTTATATGTTCAAGTGTCTCTCTACCCATTCTTAGAGCTTCATGTCTTGGCCTCTATGGGTAATATAGCATGAAAGGTATCCCTTTATTCCCAGGTTTAAGATGAACTTCTCTCATTAAGGACTCTGCTTATGTTTCTACTGCTTTGAGTTGCTTTTTCTTATGTTTATATTTGTTCAGTAAATTGATGGGTAAGGAAATTAATTTTATTCTACTTTATTGTCGAATTATTTTTCTTATTGTAATGATGTATAAACTCAAGATACACTGTGCTGCCTCCGTGAATGAACATTTCTCACTAGTGTGATTCATTCAGTGTTCCACACACACAAACCACCCAAGACATCTAAAGCAAGACTGATATAATTGGACAGCTTCTGAGAGTACTTTGGATCAAGGACGACCCTCATTCTGAAGAGGCTACAAATTCTGTCACAGTAGCAATAGGACACAAAGCAGGGGTGGATTGACCCACCAGTAGATATACTAGGTTTAGTAGTGTTTATTCACCAATCTGTAGCAAACCATTTCACATAAGTTTCACCACATGAGGGGGTTAAAAAACAACAACAACAACACATTTGAAATTGTTGCCTACTGATAATGAACTAGACACAATAAATCCTTCTTTCCTTTAATTACTTGGTCCTCAGTCCCTGTCGGAGGCTGTACATTTGAAAAGAGGCTCCAATTCTGTAGGAAGGTGCCACGGGGACACAACGAGAGATGGCAGCCCCATCTAGAAGGAGAATGGCTGATGTGGTGAAAATTGAGAAATTGTTCACTCTAGATTAGTAAATCTTTACAAGTTAACTCGTCTTCCCTTGCTTATTGAGTACTTGGATCATGATGCAGAGCGAAAGTAAAGGACAGGTCAATCCTGTGACTTAATTCAGAGTCCTAAATCATCCTCTACCTCTTTTACTTACT
Source organism: Tenrec ecaudatus (assembly GCF_050624435.1). NCBI lineage: Eukaryota > Metazoa > Chordata > Mammalia > Afrosoricida > Tenrecidae > Tenrec > Tenrec ecaudatus. Next base: position 55,101,392 of record NC_134545.1, on the reverse strand, counting down.
ATTTCTCTAAATATGGATCATTTCCCCATGCCTTAACTTCTTCATTAAAAATAAGGTTAATGACATTAACAGTGTCTGAGACAACTGTAAGAATTAAATTAAAATTCAATACAAACTACAGCTGATATCTTATAAGTAGGCAGATACTATCTATTTTTTGGTATTATAATTTTACTTCAGTAAGTCAGTCCTATTCCTGAATTATTCCTTTTCATTTATGCTAACTCAATAGTCTAATGAAGCCATTACTTACGTAACTGTTTTACATCTTCACCATCATCAACTTATTTACCGATCCCAGTAGTGATTGTGATACAGTCAAAGTAGAGAAAACTCAGCGTACATATTAACAATTTACTCATTTTGGAAATACATTTGATGATGCGACTAAAACAGCACTCAACACAGCCCTAACTGGTTTCATCTGACCTGAATGTGAAGTACTGTAGATAACAGCATTCACCTGAAAAATATAAAATGGTTTCTATTATCCTATATATTTTATGTTACTGATAATTCAAGCAACAGGTATGGAATATTAAAGAGACTAACTGAATTTAATCATTTCCATTTTTTTATTATTAAAACTATTAATCAAGTGCATATGCTCACTAAGGTTCTGGCACATGTTTCTCTTCATTCATTAGACTGCTTATCTGAGAGCAAATTCAGTACGTTACTCATTTATTGAACTTTAAGTATCAATTGTCAAGAATATAACAAGTGCTTAATCAAAGATTGTGAAATGAACAAATAAAGACATTCACTTTCCCCACATTTTTTCATAAATTGCTTTTCAAATGGTCTTCATTTTTGTTGTTGTTTAGGATGGCGTCAAGACATTTACTCATATAGGAATACAATAATTAATAGACCTGAGATATTATTTTCGAGGACTAGATTCTTTTACCACAAACCATGCTTTCTTCTTGAGCTTGATAATCTAAGTCACTACAATGGCTACAAGAACTCACAGACAGTGTTTATGATGATTTGGTTTATTATGAAAGGCAACAAGATACAATGCAGGTGAGAAATGCTCAGGATAAAGTTCTTCGATAAAAACATGTTACAAAGTTATTTCAAGGCTGCAATAAAGGTCCAAAGGCTATTCCACGGACTGTAAGTCGCAACCCACAGGTAATCAGCTCAAGCTCTTGCTGAAGTAAATGCTCAAAGGCATAGCACTCCAATGGGCACTCAGCTCCACTTCCATGGCTCATCGAGCCCAGATCCCCCATTGAAGTCCACCAAAGTCCCCAATTGCACAAGTCAGCTTCCTGCCCCAAAGCACTCAGCCTTACTTGCTCTGAGGGCTGGGACGTTGACCACTCCTCAGATGCCACTGTCTCTCCTCAGATGCCACTGCTGTCTTCTGGGTCCAGCAGGTTTACTACACAGAGATTGTGGTGTCCTCAGGTGGTAACCAGCCACAGTTGGCTCTTGCTGGTAGGGAATTTCCCCCTCATGCCTCTTAGAGAGCTCATTTTATATACCCAGCAGGGGGGTAATCACAGTGTTACCTGCTAACAATTATTCATATGTAAATACTGTGTCTTCCTCTACCTTCTTACCCAAGAAAGGGTCATGTGGTAAGAGTTACAGAGACTTTGCTTAGAAGAGACACGTTAAAAATTCATTGCTCCTGAAATATAATCTGCTTCATTTACTGTCCTATTTAGCATGTACTTATTGATTCTATAATGTTTCAAAAAGTCTGTGGATGATGTGAAGGATCAAGAACTTGGCTGCTAACAGAAAGGTTGGAGATTCAGTTCACTCTGAAAAAGCTGGGGTGATCTGCTTCTGAAGGATCAGCCATTGAAAACCTTAGGAAAACAGTTCCATTCTGATAACACGTGGGATTGCTATAAATCTAAAACAACTTGATGGTAATCAATTTATTATGCTCCAAAGACTTTGCTAGTTTCATGGTAAATAATAATAATAATAATAAAATTCTGACCCTCTGGGAGCTTGTTATCTTGGGAGAAAAAAGCTGCTAAATTAATAATAAACATATGAATAACAACATGCTGACAAGTGTTATAAATAAAATTATTAGAATGTATCTTACACATACTTTATGAGTATATGTACAAACAGAACATACACAAACAGAATGAAAAAAGAAGATATTTTAGATACATGCAGAATATAAGCAGAACATTCTAGAGGTGGAAATAACAGGGGTGAGTCTCTAAAGGCAGGGTAAATTTGGTGGAATTATCTAAATAATCCCCTGCCTTTTTCCTATTATGTAGAAAAGTAAAAGACGAGTTAAGTGGACTCCCTAAAAATAATCATTTTCAATTATATGATCTATTTGGATTTAATATTATTATAGTGAACACCATGGCTTCTCTTTATAAGGGATTTCAATATTTTTAAAGTAATAAAATATTGGGGAGTTATATAACTGGTTTCATTCCTTGCTATAAAGGTACAGTTCTTGGTTAGGTATAGTAAAAAAATTTTTACAGCAAGCTTAACAGATAATAGCTGAGGATTATTCAATCAAATTAGGTAATTTATAGTACATGATTGGTCAGGTGTCTCCAAATAGTAAATGTTGAATAAATCATGTAATGTCAGATTTTAAGTAAAGAAATTATTTAAGAAGAAATATTTATATGGATGGGCTTGAAATAATTTTTTAATCAATGTAAACACAATCTAATTCCAATTACTTATTTTCTTTCTCTTGTTCAATATATATTTTGGTGACACTGCTCTATACGCACTGGGCTGATAACTGCACGGTTAGTGGTTCAAAACCACTGGCCATTCTGTAGGATCAAAATGAAGTTGTTTCCATAAAGATTCATGGCTTTGGACATCTTATGGGGGTCACAATGTGTCTGCAAACTATTGAACTGTGCAGGAAGCATTGAAAGATCAGAGGAATACACAGATTCACTTCACTAAACAGAATTGGTCAATGTTCAGCCATTTCAAGAGGCAGCATCAGATTCAAAGCAGTCCTGAAGGAAGAAGGGCAAGCCGCACTGAAGGCATTAGTGAAAAGCAATGCTCCAGAAACCGGTGGAATGCCTATTGAAACGTTTCAGCTAACAGACACAGTGCGATGGAGCTCTTTCATTTACGCAAACACATTTAGCAGATGTTACCTGGTCAATGGACTGGAAAGGATCCATATCTGTGTGCATTCCAAAGAAAAGTGGTAGAACAGAATATAGTAATTATTGAACAGTATTATCAATATCACGTGCAATTACAATTTTGCTGAGGATAATGAAAAAGAAGCTTCAGCACCATTTCAACAGGATGCTGCGTGTTTCAAGTCTGATGCAGATGAACACATGGAATAAAAGATGTCATCACTGGGGGAGATGGATGTTGCCTAAAAGCAGAGAACACCAGACAGAGGTATGTGTGCACTTTATTGACTGTGCAAACTCATGTGATTGTGTAGGTCCTAACAAACTGTGGGTAACATGAAGAAAAATGGGAATTCCAGAACATATATTGTGCTCGTGGGCTACTTGGATCAAGAGGTAATTGCCCAAATAGAACAAGGAAATAATGCCTGGCTTAAATCAAGGAAGGTGTCTATCTGGGATATATCCTTACACAAGACTTACTCAATATTTATGATAAGGAAATAATCTAGGGAAGTGGGCTATATGAAGAAGAAGGTGGCATCAGGAAGAGAGGAAGGCTATGTAGATTGACATAACCTTGCTTGTTGAAATGAGGGAAAACTTGAAGTCTGAAAACACATTATGATAAAAACCAAAGACTACAGTCTTCAGAATGGATTGCAAATCAATGTAAAGAAAAGCAAAATCATTGCAACGGGACCTACAGACGACATCATAAAAGACGGAGAAAAGACGGGTGTTGTAAAGGATGTCGTTTTGCTTGGACCTGCGGTCAATTCACGGAAGCAGCCAGAGTCCCAACAGCAGAGGAACTAGGTATATGGGCTGCACAAGACCTCTTTCAAATGTCAATGAGAAAGTATATCACTTTGAGGACAAGGTGCCCCTGATGCAAGCCATGGCATTTTCAATGGCCTCATATTGCATATGAAAGCTGGACAATGATTTAGGAAGTTCAAAGTAGAATCAATGCATTCAAACTATACTGCTGACAATGAATATTGAAAGTACCAGGACTGCAGGAAGAACAAATCTATCTTAGAGAAAGTGGGGCCAAAACGCTCCTTGGAAACAAGGACAGGGGACTTGGACTTTCACACTTTGGACACATTATCAGGAGGCACGAGTTTCTGGAAAAGACATCATGGTTGGAAATGCAGTAGGTCATTGTTAAAAGGATGACCCCCGGTGAGATATATTTATACAGTTATTGCAAAAATGACCTCAAACAGAGTATAAATGGGCAGAGGGCACAGGGCGGGCAGTATTTCCATCTGTGGTACCTAGGAGCACTATGAGTCGAAACTGATTAGAGAACACCTAGCAAGAGTCAGCATTCACTAGAGGGCAGTGGGCTTGCATGTTTGGGTTTCATGTCTGTTCAGTCATGAGGATTGTCTCAGAATTGCTAATTGCCCACTTCATTACTGTTGTTTGCACCTGTGTGTATTCAGTAACTTTTCTTTATAAATGATTGATACAAGAGAAATATACATTTCCACTATTCAAATCCTCATAAATATCTCTAAAACATTACTGTTTCTTTTCTGACCCCATCGCAATTCTGTCAATAACACTACTATCTGCATTTAGTGTTCTTTCTTATACTCCACACGTGTGCTCTTCATTATAATGTCGTGGTCTTACATCCTGGGTCTTCATATCTTGTAGTAGATGAGCTTACATGGTGTTGTACTTCTTCTTGGTAACTTGCCCATTAAAACAGGTTTCCCATTAAGCCTGTTGGTTTTATAATTTGACTCTGATTCAGAAAGGGTGGGAAGCTGTCCAGAAGATCATCAATTAGAATAACCAGCATGGAGACCCTCTGAGGAAATTCTACTCCGTACTCCAGGATTGCTATTAACAGAAATCAAATTCATGGCAATAGGATTGAGATTTCTATTCCTGCAATAAAGGTGCCTGGATGGTACAATAATTAGCACTTGGCTACGACACTAAAGGACGGCAGCTGGACCCACCCAGAAGTGCCATGGAAATAAAGTTAAGTTTCCACAATGATTGTAGCCCAGAAAAGTCACATAATATGGGCAATCACTATAAGTTAGCATCTACCCCATGATAGTTTTCTCTTTCCCGTTCTTTACATGTTATACACACTGTGCTGCTTGTGTTTCCAGTGTTCCAGGGGAGAAAGAAAGAAAAAAATTATTCATATTTGTTTTCTGTAGACTTTGCCAATATTTCAAACCTGGAACTGGATGAAGAAAAGCCAGCATAATTATAATAATCAGCTATTATGGGTTATTTGTATTTATAAGATATCACCATGTTTTCCCATCTGCTTTAATCTTCAAATAACCACAAATAAGTAATTACTATCATTACCTTCATTTGTATTAAGGTAAAAGAGGTAAACAGTAATCATGCAAACTTCCCTCAGTTCAAATACAGATAAGAAGTCAGACTGAAACCAAACCAAATTAATTGTCTCAAGTTGACTCTTACGGAGAGAGAACAGAATAGAACCTGCAACATAGAATTTCCAAGACAGAGTATTTTTTATGAAAGCAGATTTCCACTCCAGATCAGTTGGTGGGATCCGGCCACTGACCTCAGTTAGCAACCAAATATTTAAATCATTGTACCACCATGATTGGGTGCAGCCAACTGTACGCAAAAAGGTAACTCAAGGCTCTTGTAGTAAATGCACTCTTTAAAATTCCGTTACTCTAGCATACGTAGTCTTGTCCTGGTGGTGCAGTGGTTAGATACTGTGCTGCTAAGAGGTCGGGAGTTTGAGAACAGCTGTGGTACTCTGTTCCCATCAAAATGGACAGTCTTGCAAATCTTACAGACTAGTTCTACTCTGTTCTATGTCTGAGCTGAGTTCACAGCAACAGGTTTATGAGATATTTTTGTTTACTCTAGTAGAACCTTTGAATTATGAATAATAATATAGACATGATCCATGGCTGTTCAATGAAATGATCAGAGCTTCCTCATAGCAAAAATAGATGTTGATATGTTCTGTTTCTTTTAAGCTTGCAAATTTCCTCAGTGAATTTTTCCAAAGGATTTTATTTTTCTAAAACTCATTAAATCGTTCTGCTTTGTTAAACAACTGTGAACTTTCTCTTTGGAGGGCCCCTCTGATAGTAATAAATACCTATGCTGATCTGACTTTCCCAGCAGACAGAGTTATGTGATAGCCGGGAACATGCAATTTCTTTCACCAGAAAGCTTGCTTCTGAAAATTCATGTATTCACAGCAAATGAGGAATCTAAACATCTGTGCACGAAAGAAAGCGTGAGAAATAAAATTTTCAATCAATTTATCATTTGTTTCAGGTACTCTCAACTCCTCAACCTACATCTGACAACAATATTCCGGTGACATTTACTCTGTCTTAAACCCACCAATTGTAAAGTTTATACATACGTCAAATTTATATTCTAGGTATCATACTAAGTATTGATAATAATAGCAAAAAAACTCTTGTAAAATTGCTGCTTTTCTCTGAAAGAAATCAAAACATTAGTCTTGGATAAAGTGGGAGAGAAATGTAGACAAAATCCAAAATGATACACAAGGACCAAGTTTGGTGATCTGACAGTGATTTGTGGAGTGACTGAGCGTATGGCCCTTAGGCACTCTTCTGCTAGGGCTGCAATCACCCTGGAAACTCAACGTTCAGTCCAATAAGAGGCAGGTCTCGAAGGTGAACAGTAACACCAGGGAGGCAAAGACTTATTTGAGCCACCAAGCAGACGATATCAAAAGGCATTAGTCCAGGTGTAATGCTCAGAGACAGGAAGGGCTGGGAAAGGAAATCGAAAGAAACGATCGGAGGCAGAGTGTTGTTGTGGAGTGACGATCACATCAATGTCACAAATCAAAATATGTATGAACTGTTGTGTGGAAACTCGGACTCAGATAACAACGAAACACACACACAATACACCCACACAGGAAGCCTTGCTGCTTTTGTGGTCACTAGAAAGACTTTTCCCCTACTTCATAAATGGTGACCTTGATCCCAGACAAAGTGTTAGTTGATGCTAAAACACACTCCAGTTACTTCCTCTTAGTTAAATGCTCCCATTCAAAATCTGCACCTCTAACCCTTTAACACGACTGTTTCAAAGTTCCATTCTGTATACTTTTCCAAATTGTTTTTCTAACAGTGTCCTTTTTTCTCTATGAAATATAAAAGTATAGTTCATTCAACCATAACTTTCTTCTGATGAAGTATGTGTCATTTATTAGTCACTGTTATGAAACAAATTATGACCTCAAAAATGATCCTTTTTGGGTATAGGCATTTTTTATGTTGATGAGGTCACAACAGAGTGAAGTAATCACAAAACCCAGTTACATTCGGGTTATAAAAAGAGTCAAATTAAGGTAGACACATACCCTTGGGGAAGAGAGCAAGGACATTCCAGTGAGATTCCCAACTCCCAGCACAACCTTCAGCAGCCAACAAGAAAGGACAAAGTGTTTCCCAAAGTGGGCAGTACAATCCCCTGGGGCAGCCCTGGAATGACCCAACAGGGCAGCAAAAACAGATACCTATGCTTTATCCTGAACCATGAATGCTAGAACAAAAGCGTTTAATTGGCAGTTGTGTATGTGTGTGTGTGTGTGTGTGTGTTTGTGTGTTTTCCAGGGGAAAAAGGGGGTAAGTCAACTAAATGTGGGAACCCATCAGAGTCATGTCTTAAATTCACAAATCTCACCTCATGAAGTTTGAGAAAACCAATTTCTGTTCCTCAAAGCCATCCACTTGTAACGACTTTGTGTTAGCTGCCCTTTCTGACATTGAGGGAACCCAGATCATGTTCATGATACATGAATGATCCAGGAAACATTTTAACGTAGACCACAAATTTTCTTCAGTAGCCTTAAAACTTTATTCCACTTTCTAATGACTCTTCTTGTCTTAAACTATCCAAAATACCATACCTATCTACCATAAGGTCTCCTTGATATACCAATATTCTACCTATTTCTCATTTAATCTTTCAACAATACTCTTACTCATCAGTGAAAACGGACTTGTCAATCAAGGATTAGAGGAATTCAAACTAAAATGTCAATGATCATAATTCAGATACTCAATGAGTATTCAACATTTTATAAGAACACTGTAATGTCCTAATGAATGAATAATTCACAGAGTTGGATGGTGAGATAGTCTCAATCTAAAGGCTACTTTTTACCTCAGCTGAGAAGAGCACAACCTGACACAGCTCACTCTCCTGACATATCCTATCAAACACGTCCAAGGCATTCTTGACCTCCAACTAGAAACACAGACCCAAAGCAACCTCAGAACGCATTGACATCCTTCCCCTAATGGACACACACAGCCAAATTTTGATTGTATCAAGTCTACTTCTTTTGATATATTCAGAATATTCTAGGTGACTCATGTAAAAAGTGTAAATTTGTCTCTAGAAACATAAAGAAAAGACAGATTCTAATGAGAAAGACCTGGGAAACCTTGAGGGAAAAAGGACAAATAAAAACGAGATTTTCTGGATTTGGAATTTATACTGCCCAACTTTACTTCATGATTTAAAATCACCCAAAGGGCAAAGCACAACAAACACTTCCTCAGTCCCTGAGCTGCACAAATAATTAAATTTACCCTTAACCCCTGTGATAGTTAAGGTTTTAGGTCACCTTGGCTAGGCCAGGATTCTTAGTGGTTGGGCAGTTAAAATCTAGTAATCCCCCATTTGAGTTATGGTCCTGGCAACAAACATTTTTGGACTGCCTAATGAACAAACCGATCTGTCTTAGGAGAAGTACTCCAGAATGCCTCTCGGAAGCAGGATGGCAAGCCTTTGTCTCATATGCTTTGGGCATGTTAACCGGAGAGACCAGTCCCTGGAAAAGGACACCGTGCTTGTTAAAGTAGAGGGAAAGCCAAAAAAAAAAAAAAAAAAAGGAGGAAGATCTTTGACCAAATGCATTGGCAGTGGCTGCAACAATCGGCGCAGACATAATAACAATCGTGAGACCGGCGCAGGGCCTGGCGGTGTGTTGCTCGGTTGTAGATGTGGCAGCACTTAACAACCACAACAATCCCCCACGAGGAGATCTAATGTCACATAGTAAACTCCATGATGAACAATTCTTTCAGTATCAAATTTTCCTTTGAGTGTGGCCTGCTTGTACTATGTGTGGACATGGCGGAAACGCATGCTTGCTTTCTATTTAGTTTGAATTCTGCATCAGGTTGGTCATGTGATCTCTGGTTGTTGGGACATGAGCCGACATTCTGCTGATCCCAGAAGTCTTTAGTAGCTTATCATATTGGTTTCCTGAAGATCTTGGATTCATTGACCTCTGCAGCCAGAGACCTGCCATGTGACCTGCTAGTACTGTGTTCATCAGTCTCTGCAGTTACCTATGTCTTCCAGCATGACATTTTACCCAAGAACTTAGAAGTTGCTCCCCTCCACAGCTATCATGAGCCACTTCCTTGATGTAAACCTCCATACACATATTAGCTTCATTGGTTTTGCTTCTCTAGAGAACTTATCCTAAGAAAACTACTAGCTTAAACTTCAGAAGTTCAAATCTGTCCACTAAAGAAAGTTCTGTAAATCAACTCCCACGAAGACTACACTGAGAAAACTTTGGAAAAGTTCTACTCTGTAACATGTAAGGTTGCTGTGAGTTAGAATGAAATTGGAGTTAATAGAGATTAGTTTATCAATTTAATATGCCTCACATTAATTTATTTCACTTCACATTAATTTATTTCACCTCATCTTAAATTTGGGGTACTTCTTGATTTAGTAGTGCCAGTGATGAAAACAGAATAGATATCAAAATAGTGATAACACAAGAATAGCCAAAGATGATGGTAAAGTGTCAGAGATATGAAATATATTACCATGCTCAATTTGATAGAATTTGACTTGAGCACACTTTGGTAAATAAATCTAAAGATCAAGCGAAAATAGCAGATAACCTAAAACCATACAATAGATCACATTCTTCAAGCTATATTTACTGAAGAGATATTTATGTATAAAATAGAAAATCAAGACTAAGGATAGTTTCTTTCTGTGTATTTTTTTAATTGTAAAGATTAAATAACACTTAAATCCAAAAGCCTTATTATAGAAAACAAAGTTTAACCACCGCAAGACAGTTGATTTTGACTCTCTATAACAACCCTACACAGAGTTGAAAAGGCTGTAAATCTTTACAGAAGCAGATAACCTACCGAGAGGCTGGTGGATGGGAACCATCAACCATGTAGTTAGTCACCCGATGCTTACCCAGCAGCACCTCAAGGCCTCCTTATAGAAAATCATCATGAAAATGAAGCCAATTCTGACTCATCATATCCCTATATATTAATATACTGCTTTAAAAAGTTGGTCTGTGACAGACGCAGACTCTGAAGCTTCCCTTCTCCTTGTTGGTGCAAGCACCACCAGCAGCTCTCTTCGCCTCATTTGCATATTTCCCTAACCCAAATCCTACAAATATCCCACTGCCCCACCTACAGGAGCCACTTCCCCCATCTACTTGCTTAAATTGTGGAACCACTGGTAGCTCAAGATGCTCCTGTCCCTTTCTCTGCTCTCGCTTCCCTTCCCAAGGGTTCTTTCCCTGCCTCAATCACACCTTTCTCAACTTCACATTCTTGGCTGAATTCCATCTCCATTCTACAGCTCCGTTCTCACCTCTCAGGTGTTTCTGCACAAATAATTAGATTGAGAACATCTAAAGGTCAGCCCTAGCTTGTCTTCAAATAAATAGCCATCTAAATGAGGCAACAACTAAGACCAAATGGGAGAAGCGCTCCAGCCTGTGTATTCAAAGGATTTTAAATAATAACATCCAAATCTGAACGAGGGAGTGATACCAGCGCTTTAATTGTGAGCACCTGGTTTGCCACAGGCTGTGGGTGACAATGGAAACCCAAATCCATTTGAAGGGTTGGCACGTGGCTTAAGCCTCCAGTGAATCCTTCTGGCCATAGTCTAGGGCAGGGGTCCTCAAACTGCTTAAACAGGGGGCCAGTTCACTATCCCTCAGACCCGATGGAGGGTCGCATTAGAGTTAAAAAAAAAAACTATGAACAAATTCCTATGTACACTGCACACATTTTGAATTAAAAAAAAAAACGGGGCAAAAACACCTGGCAGGATGGATAAATATCCTCAGCGGGCCCCATGTGGCCAATGGGCCATAGTTTGAGGATGCCTGGTTTAGGGATATCAATAGCCTTGCTATCAGGTAAAGTCGATTATGGCACTTGTAGTTAGGTTAACATGTACTATCATTTGATCTCCCTTTTGGCCCATTTTAGAGTTCTCTCTTTTTTTTTGATATTTTCTGCTCTCTTGGATTAAAGTTTTTCTGTTTTGTATAGTACTTATTATTGATTTGTTTGTTTGCTTTCTGTTTCTGTTGTGTATGATTTTCTGTATATGAAATTGAGGATAGGTAGATCTATAGAGAGTGAATGGGTTGATAATTGCTTAGTGGCACCACAAGGGGGGATGGGGAGAATTGGAGAGCAACAATGAGTATGAAATGAAAATATTCTGAAATTGACTGCGATGGTGATTGCATAAACCTTAATAGGTATGATATGTGAGGTTTATGCCAATAAAACTCTTTTGTTTAAAGGATAAGTCCTTGGATAAATCTTGGTAATCTTTAAACATTAAACTGCAAACATCCCAAGAAGAAGTCTTCTTAAAAACAAACAGTAGTTAGGTTTATATAGTAAAACAAATGACTGTGTTGTGCATGATGTTCTTTTAAGATTATATTTAGGATAAAAACAAAGGTAATTTGAAAAATTATTGAGGAACCTTAGTGAATAGAGAGTTTGCATTAGGAGGAAAGTCCAACTCAGATAAGGAGACTGAGAATGACGGCAAAACTTGAAGAATGTAATCCGTCTCTAAAGTGTACATGTAAAATGCATTAAATTTCCATGTTTTACTCTGCATGTCCTCAACAATAATAATAATGTAAACAAATACAATTACATGAGAGAAAAAAAGATCAACCTTGACTTGGATGAAACTAATCATCTGTCAGGTAGAGTCAGTAATGTTTGTCTTCACATAATGTTTTAATCTATAGATAAGACCATCTCCTTCTCACAGCTTTAATATATGTTCATGAATTTATCCAAAGTTAAGGAAACCTCATGAGGTAGTGGGTTAAATGTTGGGATACTAACCACAAAGTCGGCAGTTTAAACCCACTAGCTGATCCTGGTGGGAAAACATAAGGAGGCTGTCTGAACCTATAAAGATTCACAGTTTTGGAAATCCAAAGAAGCAATTCAGATGACCTTATGCTTTGGGATGGGTAATTTATCTACTAGAATATGCAGGAGAGCAGAGATGCAGATAGGTTCAAAAATTCATGTATAAAAATAATTCATTTCATATCTGATTATTTAATTATTGAAATAAACATCAAGGTCATCATTTAAGAGAGAAGAGAAAAAAGGGGAATATTAAATGCTTAAAGAGAGAAATAATGGTTTCATGGAGCAGGCATGAAAAATGGAAGAAGAATAAAAGTGAATTTAGTAGAAAAAATGCTCAACAAAAAGCATTTAAACAAGAGAAATGTATTTAACTAGGACTTGGGTTTTTCTAGGTAAGTATAACTTGGCCAGGAGCCCTCGCTAATGGTTATGAGTTGGGCTGCTAACTGCAAGTCCACTCTTCACAACCATCAGCCCATTCCAAGGTTAAAAAAAATAAAAAGCTTTCTCCTTGTGTTAGTCTGGGTAGACTAGAGAAACAAATCCATGGACACACATATGAGTATGAGAAAGAGATTTATATACAAGAGCAATTGGACATTGAGAAAACACAACAGCCCAGTCAAGATCAAGTCCTAAATCCGATATTAGCGCATATGTCCGATACCAATCGATAAAGTCCTCTTCAGACTCACAAAACACATTCAATGATGCCAAATGTAGATGATCACAGGACAGTGAGTAGAAAGTCTTTGGATCCAGAGACATTGGAAACATCTCAGCACTGGCAGGGGTCTCTGCATGGCTTCTTCAGCACCCAGGGCTGTATCAGGGTGGGTCCATGTGTCTTGCCAGCTGCTATGTCTCCCAGGGTGTGAATAGTGAATCTCCCACCTCCAGTTAGGCAATACAGAATTTCCAGAATCCTTATGGGAAGGCTTTGCCCACACAGAAGCCTCATTGGCTATGACGTGATTGACAGGCTAGACTCCACCCCTACAAGTTTAATCCTTAAATCAACAATTATTGAACTATCACACTCCTCCTCCCATAAAGAGCTTAGTCTCGGAAACTCATGGAGGCAGGTCTACCTTGTGTACAGGACCACTGTAAGTTGACATCAACTCCATGGCAGTGACTTTGCTTGTTTGTTTATAACTAGCCAAAGGGGTTATTGGTCTAGGCAAAGGATCAATGATCATGATTGATTGTGAACATGCACTGGGATTTCCAATGTTTTAAAATTTATTTGACATAAATTGTTCTAACTTGGATAATTGAAAAAATAAGAGAGTGGGATCTTTGGATCACAATCAAAACAATAGGTGGCTATATAATGGTAAAAACAAAACAAAGCCAAAAAAAATGTAGTTGAAAACGAGGTGGTCATGAGATTAAGAGTCCAGATTGCATGAACCTAGACTGCCATGAACAAATATGGGAGTTGTTGTGGTAGTTATATAATCTGTTGTCAATTTGACAGTCTTAAGAGTGAAGGGATGGAGTTTAACTTGTCAATCAGGTTGCAGGTTGATGACCTCATTTGGAGGCACTAAGGAGACAGCTTGCTGGAAGCAAGACACATGCTTACTCCCTGTGAGACATTTCCATTGACAAGACACATGGAGCTACAATAGAATTCTGGAAATGAAGGAGCCATGTGGAGACCCCTGTCAGCACTGGGATGCTAGCATCACCACTGGATCCACAAGACCTTCCCCCCACTGGCTTGTGATCCTCCTGCAGTCAGCGTCATTGCATGTGTTTCTTGAGTCTGAAAGGGCAATTATAGATAAAGGCCTTTATAGAGACCTTTATTGGTCTCAGACATATGGGCTAATGCTGATTTTATGGACTTTATCTGATCTGGGATGTTTTCTCAATATTCAATTGCTCTTGTATATAAACCTCTTTCTTATACACATATGAATGTCTCTATGAATCTGTTTCTTTAGTCTACCCAGCCTAACACAGTTTCCCATAAGGGTATATAAAAAAATAAAGGGTAATGGAAAGGAAATCATTGCTTAGTTTTATATAGACCAATATCTTCATTCCACTGCTCATGAAACATTGGTAAAACTTGAAACTATTTTAAAAGTTTAAGCTAAAGAAAGGTATTTTAAATATTTTACCTCAGAATTTTTAAAATGACTTAAATTATTAATGTTCATTTCAAATATCCAAGAGAGAAGTAAAGTATATAAAGGCCAAATATTCTTGATTACTTTTCCAGTGATTATCACATAAGAATAATATTATCACTAACATGCATATTATATACTAAGGAACATTAAGAACAATAGGTCACACATCCCTGGCAATGATGATAAAGTTATGAATATTCTCAATTCTCAATGGAAGTGCACATGCAATAACTAAATGTTCACCACACAACCTTGTAGATCATTTCAAATAGTTCATATAACCATTCAGGCTTACTTAAGGAGCCTGGGTTATAAACTTTGCCTCACCCCCCTCCCTTGCACTGATGTGTGTGGTCCACAGACAACCTTCAACATCACTTGAGTGCTTATTATGTATGTAGAAACTCAGATTTACTGAATCAGAGTTTTAATAATAATTTAAGGTGATTTGTTTCACATTAACATTTGAGAAGCTTTACTTTAGAGTAGTGGTTCTCAACCTGTGGGTCGTGACCCCTTTGGGGGTTGAATGGCTGTTTCACTGGGTTGCCAGATTCATAACAGCAAAATTAGTTATGAAGTAGCAACGAAAATAACTTATGGCTCGGGGTCACCACAGCATGAGGTACTGTATGAAAGTGTCGAGGCATTAGGAAGGTTGAGAACCACTGCTTCAGAGGAATGGAGTATAGTTAATTTTTAAAATCAATCAAAATTATATTGGTAGAAAATTATGATATTGTCAATCACTTCTGCATTTCCTCCAAAGTTTTACAAATTCTCAAAATACACTTAGATCTAGCTGAAGACTAGCTGTTTTAATATTTTGTCACTTTTAGAAAACAACAGCATAGTGATATCAATCATTAATTATCTGGCTGGTGATAGCAAGCCATGAGGTTTGAAAAGACATCCTCTTGTATCTTAATACCACTAATGCCTGATTTACAAAGGCATAGAAATGTAATCTCAGGAGTCTTCATATTTCCTTAAAAGATTAACATCTATGTAAATCCATTATCGAGAAGGTTAGAAATAAATGTCAGTCCCTGAATGTCCCAGAACAGACACTGCTGAGTTGTAATAAGAGCACATAAGGTCTTTCATTTGAGATTTATGCTGGACTGCACTTTTCCAGGTCCAGATCTGCACATCAAGAATGGGTGCTGCTCTATCTGCCAACATGGAATTTTAAAATGCAAACGGGAAACTATAGGAAAAAGGGAAATGTAAAGATATTCCTCCTGCGTTAACTCTCACAGCTAAATCTCACTGTTTGACATGTCCACCTATTACTTCTTTCTTTCAAACTATATGGTATTTGAGAAGAGCTGGTAATTCATATTTCCCTACATTTATCTGTTTTTTTGTCCACTGATGTAACAGGAGGATTAACAAAAGTATTTAAATGAATGAGTACAATCAAAACAACTGGTGTCCTGGTCAGGCAATTTATTTCAAAGTACGGATTTTAAAAATCATAAGTACTTCACGATAAATGAGACATGGATACAAGAAAAAAAGAGTCAGACATATAAAGTTGAAATGAACCTTGCTGGTACCAATTCTCTGTTCAAATAACTGGGGCATGGAGTGTTTTGGTTTTTTCCCCAAAAAATGAGATTTCTAGAGATTTCCAAGTCTGAGGCCATGACTTCATGCAGTCTACATACAACCAGCCAACCCTGACCCTTTCCACCAATCTTTACAGGTGGCCATGGCTCAAACACATTATTTAATAGTCCCCAAAATTCTTATGCGAGTAATTTATTCTCTTTTGATATAGTCAATAACTTTTTAAGCAGTTTTTTTTTAATTTGGGCCACAAGTTGCTGAAAATCAAATTGACAGTGATGATTGAAGACTGTGACAGGAGAGTACTGTAGCCACATTAGTCCACCTGTGGGTCCTTACTCATGTGAGCCTGTGTGCCTGACAGAACTCTGCTCCATGGGGCTCTTTCATGGCTGTTTTTGCTATTGTTTTGCAGTTCTCCAGGCCTTTCTTCCATGTTGCTTCTACTGGGCTTGAATTTACCAAATTTTGATGAATAGTCAAATCTGTTAATCATGTATATGATCCTAGGACTCCCATTTCGGCTTTCACTAGAGCTAAATAAAATAGGCCTACTTTTTTAAGACAGCCTCACTGAATTTCTGTTTCATCATTTTTGCGATGTTATTTCCAACACCACGCTGGCTTCTTTCTCTCACTAGCAATCACAGCCTAATCAGTTCCTAGCAAAAGAAAACTAACCATCCCTCACTTTTGTTGGCTTATTCGGTATATATCATGAATGTTCTTGTGTTTGATATTGTTTATTAAAAAACAAATACGTATTACTCTATTATCAATAGGTCCTTGTACATATCTACCCTCTGATGTGCAACTATGAGGTGAATTGGTTACAAAGAAAGACTATGTCTTTTTCTCTTTACTGAACTTATTTCTCTGCTTTTTAAAAGTCACATAATCTAGCCACATACTGCGGCTGCAGTCTCAGAAAGATGAATTACTTTTAAAATCTGTCAAGAAGTGGTTTAGAAAACATCAATCCCTCCATAATCTCATGGATTCCACTCATAATCCCACCAGTAAACCCTGTTCCTGTCTAGTGAGTTCTGAAACACAGCAACCATGTAAGTCAGAATCGAACTGTCCGACAGGGTGTCTAGGGCTTTGATTTTTACAGAAGCCTGCTGTCACGTCTTTCTTCTGTGAAGCAGCTGGTTGGTTCAAAATGCCAACCTTTGGGTGAGCAGCTGAACACTTAACTGCTGAGCCACCAGGCTTGCTTTAAACCACTAATAGATTTTTTAAGAGCACACACAAAAAAACGTGTCTCTGTGTACACTCCAACTTAGGGTGGCCTCCTGGGTGACAAAATAGAACAGATCTATAGACTAGTTTGGCTATACTTTTATTATTATCATTATTAAATACTTTTATTGGGAGCTCTTACATCTCTTATCACAACCCACACATTCATCCACTGGGTCAAGCACATTTGCACGTATGCTGCCATCATCATTTTCAAAGCATTTTCTATGTGAGCCCTTGGCAATGGCTCCTCATTTCCCCCCTCCCTCCTGCACCTGCCCTCCCTCCTGAACCCTTGATAAGTTATAGATTATTATTTTCATATCTTACATCATCCTCTGTCATTGAGAGGATGATGAACACTTTTTGTTGTTCATCCTCTTGGGAGGGTGTTAGATATTGATCCCTGTGATTGATTTCTCCTTTCTCTCCCCAACTTCCCCTAATCCTCCTGGTATCTCTATTCTCATTGTTGGCCCCAGGGTGGTTAACTATCCTAGATTCCCTGTGTTGCAGGCTCTTATCTGTAGCAGTGAGCATATGCTGGTTTAATCTGATTTGTAAGGTAGAATTGAGGTCATGATAGTGAGGGGAAGTAAGCATTAAAAAAACAGAGGAAAGTTGTGTATTTCATTGGTGCTATATTACACCCTGACTGGCTCATCTCTTCTTTGTGACCATTCTGTGAGGGGATATACAATTGTCTACAGATGGGCTATGGATCTCTACTCACCCCCTGCCCCCTTCCCCACCTACCCCATTCATCTTAAATATGATTTTGTTTTGAGTCTTAGATGCCTGATTCCATTGACACCTCATGATCACACAGGCTGGTGTAATTCTTCCATGTGAGCTTTGTTGTTTCTCAGTTAAATGGCCACTTGTTACCTTCAAGCCTTTAAGAAGTCAGATGCTATATCTTTTGATAGCACCATCAATTTTCTTCACCACATTTGCTTATGCACTCATTTTGTCTCCAGATATCATGTCAGGAAGGCGAGCATCACAGAATGTCAGGTTATTAGAACAAAGTGTTCTTGTGTTGAGGGAGTATTTGAATTGAGGCCCAATGTTCATCTGCAACCTTAATTCTTAACATATAGATATGCATATATAGATCTATTCCCTTCTTGTTGTATATAAATATATTTACATATATACAGGCCCCTATAAATGCCTTTTGTCTCCTGTTTCTTTTCTCTATTTCTTTTCATTTTCCTCTTGTCCCACCATCACGTTCGGCCTTCATTTGTGTCTAGCAATTCCTTGCTGCTACACTGCCCTTGATCAAGCCCCATTAGGCATTCTACGACCTTCTCTCTATTTAGTTCACTTATTGTTCCCTTGTCCCTGGGCTGGTTCCCCACCGCCCCCGCCACCCCCTGCCTTCCTTTCTCCTAGCTCCCCCTCTCCAGCATCCCCCCCGAACCATCTGTTCCATTCTTTTCAGTTCCCAATTGTTTATCCAGCCTGTCTTAGCTACATACATATGCAGAGACATTAATAAGTGCAAAAACCAGGCAAAGCCAAACAAAAAACAAAGGAAGTCAAAACCAAAAAACAATAACAACAACTGAAAAAAACATAGATCACTTAAAAACAAAGCCACTGACAAAAATGGGAAAACTTATGAGTTCAGTCTGTTTGTTGGCCTCTATGAGTGCCTCCCAGTCCGGTCTGCAGGGGTGCCACACTATGTCTCCAAAGTCTATTTTTGGTATTCCCCGGGGATCTCTTCACTTTTCTCCCATGCAGTTCTGCTGAGTTTAGCTCTAATTTGTAGTGAAGCTGTTCGCCAGTTATCCTTTTCCATGGAGTGAGTTTGTACTGACAACCTTTAGGTTATCAATTAATCTCAAATGACTTGCACTTCATATTGCCAAGGCTAATCAATATTAGCAGGCAATGTTTCCTTCTGTCGTGCACAGCTTTGCTGTTGGTGAGCAGTGACTGGAGGGGACCTAATAACAGCAGCAACATCAAAGATCATAAACTATTCTACTATTCATTCCTTTCTCTCCTCTGTCCGTCATTCTGCTTGAAAAAACATTCTAGTGTGCGACTGATTTTTCATTTATTCTTATTATTCACTTATTCCATTGTGTTGTAAGTAGCATGAGAGATGTGGTAGATACACAATTCCGCGTCAACTTGATACATAGGTCTTAGGGTGGAGTCTAGCCTGTCAATCAGGTCACAGCCTGATGATGCATCCTTGTGGGCATGGCCTTCACATGAGGATTCTGGGAACTTCCTCTCTTTCTCCCTGGAGGTGGGCCACACTCTCTCTCTGCTTCACCTTGCTGTTGACAAGTCACATGGAGCCATGCTGATAGCATCGAGACCTTGAGATACTTCCATGGCCACTAGATCCACAAGACTTTCCTCCTACCTTCCTGTGAATCTTCCTGCATTCAGCATCATTGCATGTGCTGCATGAGTCTAAAGAGAAATTTATGGACTAGTATTGGACATATGGGCTAATATGGAATTTATTAATTTAATCTGGGCTGGGATGTTTTCTCAATATATAATTGTTATTTGATATAAAGCTCTCTCTTATACATGTACAAGTATCCCTGGATTGGTTTCTCCAGTCAACGTGGACTAACACAGGAGGTCATGTATGACTTCTTTGGGCATCCCTATTGCCACACTAAGCAGGAGTCAGACACGCCTTCACTCTCCATCCTTCTTTATTCTTTTCATGCACCAACCATTTCTCCCAAGGCACTCAGTTTCATGAGCTCACAGAACTCACAGACAATACTTGGGATGAAAAGGTTTATTAGGGGAGTTAACAGATTACCACAAAGCTGCATCGGTAAGGCCACCCATTGCTTTCTGTCACTGTGCCATAGTCTCGGGCCAGAGGAGGAGAAAGTGCCCCATCATTTTGCTGGGATCCCGGATGTGCTTTTCTCATGGTCCTGGGATTTCACCCTTCAACAGAGATAGCTCTTATAAACAGAGGAATGAGTCTGAGAAATGGCTGTAGTCCTTCCGAAGTCCATACATCCAAGGGAGCAAAGGGTTTGACTTGGCCCACAACCTCCATCAGTCAGAGATTTAATCCTACCTAGTGTCCCCACAGACAGAGCAAAAAAGTCTCTGCAAAACAGGATTATAGGCAGAGTCTAGAATTATACCTCACATAAAGAATTATGACCAGAAAGGTCTCTCCACTGCTTTAAATTTATTGGTGCATTGGCTTTTAAGCTTATATTTTATTGAGGCTTATTCTCTGAGATACTCCAAATTTCTATCTCTTCTTCCCAGACTTGGGAGATTTACCAGTTGTACCAACAGTCCTTTGTTCTATAGGGAACTTTGTCCCCATTTCCTTTCATGATTGATAAAACTCAGAGTCCTTGAGGTCAAAGAGTACAATTGCCAGGGGTCTTTGCCTGCCACTGACATAGGGGGCCAGCCCTACTGCCCACTCCCCACACACATTATTAGTAAGCCTTCATCAATATGCATTTATTTTTAATTTAGGATCCACGAAGATCTTTGCCTTTGTCATTTTTTTAACTCTCTCATGACATGACGATGACATTAGTGCAAGGAAGCGCTGCTTTCCCGGTTAGATCTGAATGCCTTCCAGTCCTAGGGACTGACCTTCTTGGCCTAAACTGAACAGGACAATGCTCCCTTCTACCAGACGACGCTCTGTTACCGCTCATGTGGATTTCACTGGCCAACTGAAAGAAAACATGCTTGTGATTTGGAGGCTGGGGTGTCGATCACGCTGTTGGCTGCTAGTCCAGTTGTGCGGATTTGCGTTTTCTTTCTTGACATGGGGCTGGAGTCCATCCTGATCGCCGCAGTCCTTGGGCTTCACCAACAAGTGCTTCAGCTTCTCTTCACGTTTGGCATGCACGATCGTGTCATCTGTATATGAATCATTCTCCCTCCACTCCTGATGTTGCTTTATAAAGGCAGTTTCTTGGATTATCTACTCATCATACAGATTAACTCGGTATAGTGAAAGGATACAGCCTGAAGCACACGTTTCTTTATTTTAAAGGACTCAATAGTCCCTTGTCCTGCTCAGATGATTGCCTCTTGGTTCATACACAGATTCTCTATCACTACAACAAAGTGTTCTTGATTCCACATTCTTCTCGTTGTTTCCCATAGCTTATTATGATCCATATAATAGAGTTCCTTTGCATTAACACAAAGAAACAACTTACTGCCATAGAGTCAACTCAAGCTCAAAACAACCCAATAGGACAGGATAAATCTGTCCCTGTGGTTTCCAAGCCTTTAACTCTTTAAGGAGCAGAAAGCCTCCTATTTTTTCCTGAAAAATAGCTGGTAATACCTTTTCATAGTCAATAAGAAGCAGAAAAATATATTGTATTCTCTGCTTTCAGCCAAGACCCATCTGGCCTCAGTAATGATACTCCAAATTGCAAACACTCTTCTGAATTAAGCTTGAGATTCTGGCAACTCCACTTCTGTGCAGGGTTACGATCCCTGCTGATTTATAGTTAGAAAAGTGTTACTTTAATGATCCTGTTAGGAAATTTCCACATTCTGTTGGGTCACCTTTCTTTGGGATGAGTCTAAATGTGGATCTCTTCTCGTTGGTGGTCTCCTTGAATAAGGATAACAGAAAAATAACCGAGGCACTTGATAGAGGGTTCTAGCAAAGAATATTGAAAGTGCCCTCGAATGCCAAAAGGACAAACACTTTTGTCTTGGATGAGTCACAGGCAATGTGTGCCCTGGGGGAAATGTGAGCCTTCTCTCGCATCCTTTGGGTATGTTATGAAGAGAGACAAGTCCTTGGAAAATGGCATCCTGCATGCTATACCAGAAGGGCAGGGGAAAAGAGGGAGTTCTTCAAACACATGGATCGACAGAGCCTGCGAAAATGAGCTCAATCATTATAATTGTTAAGATGCTATGGGGCCGGGCAGTGTTTATCTGTGCTACAGAGTCACTATGTGTCAGAACTGACTGGATAGTACCTAACGGAAACAGCAGGCCTTTTTTCCCTAAGCTCCCTTAGTCTATGCAGGGACAATGAGTTATTTACTGGGGCTTCTTAAGTCAAAGTCTCTAATCCCCACCAAACGGTATTTCCTGAATGAGTCTGGAAAGAAGGTGGGGACAAAATGCTGATACAATTCACCTGTGAGTAATTATGAACAGGAGCCTCTGGAATGCCATCCTGTTGTACATAAAATGAGGTCTCTGAGCAGCAGGAGGGGGGATGTCATTACCAGTAAGAGCCAGAGTCCCTTTGACCTGCGATCCCTGCTCAGTGAACCTCCTGGATCCAGAAGACAGTTGTAACATCAGAGGAGCAGCAACTGAACCAGGAGCCAGGGCATGAAATCAATGGTTGGACTTTCCAACCCATGGAACAAGTAGCATAAGGAGCTTTTGTGCAGGAGGCTGGCTGCTGGAGTGGGGTGCCTTGGGCACTTAATTGGGGAAGCTGGGCCTGCTGACCAGGGGAATTGGAGCTGAATGCTTTCACGCTGAGGCTTCCTGGAATATGCTGCCTCTGTGCACTTGAACCTAGCAAACCTCTGGAATTGGAGCTGAATGCCTCTGGGTTGGTGGGCTTTACAGTGGAGTGATATGCCCTTTGAGGCATTTATTAGCAGACCTGAAATAACTTTGTGACAAGTTCTGATAAGCAACTCAACCCTGAACATTTCTCACTAGCATTAAACTTGCTAACTTCCTTCATAAATGCTCTTATTACCAAGTGTGTCTGTGAGTTCTTTGTAGCCATTGCAATGGATATTAGAATCCCAAAGTAAACTAGAGAACAATAATTAAGACAACACAGTCTGGAAGCTCTACTAAAAGCAGTCTACCATAAATGGCCCCACT
Organism: Tenrec ecaudatus; assembly: GCF_050624435.1. Classification (NCBI taxonomy): domain Eukaryota; kingdom Metazoa; phylum Chordata; class Mammalia; order Afrosoricida; family Tenrecidae; genus Tenrec; species Tenrec ecaudatus. The sequence goes on along the minus strand of NC_134545.1, from coordinate 55,078,211 downwards.
GAGATGCATATTTATTGCATAGCTTTTAACTTTATAGCAACATCTAAGCCACTTGATACAACAAACGTATAGCTCAGATGTTGTACTGCCTATAGTTGCCTTGGTACTGGTAATCCCCGGCCCCATTGCCACCAGGCTGATTCTCATTGATAATGACTGTAACGTGCCATGTAGGACTGCGCCCTAGGATTTTCAAGAGCGTAGTCTTTACGTTAGCGGCCAGCCTGATCTTTCTCTTACAAAGGGGCTGGCTGGGTTTGAGTTGCTACCCATGTTGCCAGCGCCCATGGCTAATCTCACAAAGTAGCACCAGGGTCACTAAATGCTACTCATCTTCTTCAGGGAAATTATCGATCTCCCTTAGGGCAACAACTGTCTAACAATCATTGTTTTTATTATTTTACATTAAAAATTGCCATGTCTGAAGACCGCAAACTCACTCTAACACTTGCAACTCAAGAAGAATTTGTTTATTAGATTAATAAATGGTATTAATATGTTTAATATATTCATCTAAGTAGGGCAAACAGATAAACATTTCCAATGTATTATGAGAAAGTGAACTAAATGGTACATTTAATTAACCATTATACACAAAGTTAAAGTAACAATTAGGGTTCTATGAAATGGATAAATATCTTCACTGTAACATGCAATGTTGTATATTAAATTCCGAGTGCTCTGAATTCTATTTGGCCACCTAACCCTGTTTCAATTAATTTAAATATAAACCTGGCCATATTTTGGATTTTAAACAAGTAAATAAATTAAAGTGTTCATTAAAACTTAACCTTAAATAATTTTAGCTGATTAAACCCTATGTGCTATAAATCTTAAAATAAACTAATCTATAGGGATGTTAAATGTTAAAAAATGAAACTTCTAAGCTTTCCAAAGCAATCTCATTCTAGGAAAATCCTTTAAATCCTCTTTGCTGATTGAATTTCTTCTTTAATATAACCTTAGATAAATAGTGAATGATACTAATAGTTGTATTTTATTTAAATGTAAATTGTTATTTTTTAAGTAAGTGGGTTTTTCTCCCCTTGAGATAAAAATATAATTCCCTTGAAGATCACATCTCTCAAATTAATAAATAACATAAAACCAATTCCAGAAATTCCATGATCACTCTCAACTACACATCTCACACCACCACTCCCCCCAAATGTTGCCACATATTCTTAGCTGTTTTAATTAGGAAAGCACAATAGATGACGTACTTCATAGAATGACATTTCCTAACAATTTTTTAAAAACATACCATCATATTAGATGATGAACACTTTTATGAAATACTAAACTCATTATTTTCATTTTAAATGTTAGTATTGTGATACTTTCAAATGTGGATTATGTGTGCTCAGACATATATTTTCCATAGGCTCCATGCAATTTCTGCTTCCTTGAGAATCCCCAATATTATCATTTCTTTGATAATCTCACTGGCATCCTTATAGAAAAACCAAAAAATTGTTTAATAAATTTAAATTTTAATTTAATCTCTGAATATCTAATTGAAGGAATATGTAATAATAATATGTACCACTTACTTAGATTTAACTAAATGCAAGCATTACATTAAGCACTTGGTTATTTCATTTAATACTACCTCCAGCCCTGTGGCATAAACTCTGTTATTGTTCCTATTACATGAATGAGAAAACTGAGACATAGTGAAGTTATATGTTTGAGTGCTATAACTGTGACTAAGATCCAGGTGGTCTGACACCAGAGCATCCTGGACAAGTGTGGACATTTAGGCCATTGTTCATAAAGACTAATTACACTTATGACCACTTTAGAAGTACAACTTAGGATGTAGTATTATGCAACATATTAATGATTAGCTCAAATAATTATATGGTGTATATTACCTCTCACCCTCTATATAAAAAAACTTCTCAATTGATATTTAGATAACCAAGCAAGTCCTGCATAATAGGCCTCATAAATAGCAAACATGCCAAATCCCTTATTATCATTTACTACTTGGTGGAATATTAGCAATGTCCTCAATTTTATGAGTTCCATTTTCTTCCCTGGAAATAGGACATCTAGTCTAACTTGCTGGTTTGAAAATTACAGGAGGTGCTATCTCAGGATAAAGGCAAAGAAAAACCTGTTGCCATCAAGTCAATTCTGACTTACAGGTATCCTATGTGTGTCAGGCCGAGTTGGCTAGAGAAGCAAATCCAGTGACACTCATCTGCGTAAGAAGAGCTCGATACAAGAAGTAATTATATGTCAAGAAAACATCCCAGCCCAATCCAACGCTAGACCCTAAGTCCGAGACTAGTTCGTAAGTCCCTCTTCAGAGTCACGCAGCCACTTGCAATGGTGCAGAATGCAGGAAGATCACAGGAAAGTATGTCAAAGCCATGTGGCTCAAAAGTCAGGAAAACGGCTCAGGGATCCAGCAGTTTTCAAGAGGGCCCACATGCAGGAAGGTGAAGGCCCCCTGAGAAGGGGATTCCCTGGGCCCTCTTTGTGTGAAGGCATGGCCACAGGAGGCACCACCAGGCTATGACATGACTGGTAGGTTGAATGCCATGCCTACACGTTTATATATCTTCAGGTTAAGATGAAATTATGCAAGTACCACACTAGATGTGTCCAAATAAAACTGTTCCCTAGGGCTTTCAATAGCTGTGTTCTTTTGGAAGTAGAAAACTGGCCACTCTTCTGGGATGCTTCTAGGTAGATATGAACTGCAAACATTTCCGTTGTAGCTAAGGACATAAGTAATTATTCAATCTAGTGACTCTGAAGATCATCATATTTCTGCAGCTGTTGGTTTTCAAATTATATGTGTTAGAATCTCAAAAATTCCTATAACAAACAAAATAGACTAAATTAAAAATCCTGTACATGAACATTAATAATAAAACTTACCATATCAAAAGTGTATGGGATATAAAATATAATGGGCTAGAGTAGAAGATGATCAGGGTAATAAACCAAAACATTCAGTGTACGAATTGCTTAAATTAGGTCACTGGAGGGAAAGATAAGAATATCACAAAGGAAAATTAATTATATCTCAAATTGAAAATAATTCATCAAGCACTGGTTTAGGGAAAACTATTTATGAAAACATCTTTAAAGACTGTTTATTAAGTGTGCATAAATAATATGAAATTCATCATAATTTTGTAGAAACAGAGACTGATCAATCATTGCCGCAAAGAAAATCTATATTTGAATTGGAACAAGTCTTTAATATTCTTCTCAGTAAACTAAAAATATGCTTATTTTTATCCCTATAAATCAAATAAAAGTACAAAAGGGCTTCAAAGAGTGTATTGAAAGTGGAATTAAGAGATAATGACATTTTTCCATGACCCTTTGCAACCGTCTCCCATGTGGTGTCATGAATGACTTCCTATAGCTATTTCAGCTTAGAAGTCTTAGTAGATCCTACCAAATGACTCAGTAGGACTATGTACATGTGAGGTGCTTGTGGCCTACCCAAGGAGTTTGATAGTTTGCTAAAAATGTAAATAAGGTTCACAACGCATTTATTGGGGTGGAATTATCTGAATAAGGTGTCTGCAGCCCTAAGCTTTGTCATCCTGCAAAACTTCAACTCAGGTAGAAAGGGGGTATCTCATGACTACCAAGAAAGAAGAGCCAAGAGTGCACTAGGTCTTTGGACCATGGATCCTGGAGCTGAGAACCACCTTGTTGAGGGAGACTGAGAGAGCTCTGGCACAAGAGATGGCAAGAATGGTGAAAAACAGCTGTAGAGAAAAATGGCAGCAGGTTAGCAGAACTAAGAGAGTGGCAAATGGCAGAATCATGGATACCTGGTGCACAGAATGCGAAAGTTTAGCATCTTTAGGCAGGAGGCTTGCTGATGAACTGGGCTTGCTCTGGGAAGTTTTCAGTGGAGATAGGCTCTTTGGCCAACAAAGCATGAATGGTGAAAGACAAGCAGCAGGAGCTGCTAGCAAAGTGGAGCGCCAACAGGAACCTGGTAGAATTAGGTCTAGAAGCCAGGAAGCTAGGACTGAGCATCTTCTGGCCGAAACTTTCTGGCTGAGTGCCCTGAGTAGTTAGTGTGCGGAACAAAAGGGGCTTTGTAACACTTGTCTGAGCAGGGCAGTGGCCAGTCATAAGAGTCCAGGGGCCAGAAAAAGACTTCTTTATTGCACATTTGATAAGAAGCTGTCCTGATCAAAGAATTGTATCCTGAATGGTCCTAAATCTAAAAGTAAATTAAGAAGCCCCCTAAATATGAACATAGTCTTTGAGTTTTATGTGACCATTGCAATGAATTCTCAAACCTTTCAGCTAAAGTAGACTGCTGCAGGAAAGACAGCTGGTGTCAGAATCAGTAAAAATAAATAAGTAAACAATTAGATAGATAGAGAGATAAATAAATAAATAGATAAATAAATAAAGGGCTGGAAATGGAGGCATGTCTGACATCTGTCTCATAGGAATTATCTCTGGGCTGATGCTCATGGTGATTCTTTCTCCCTCTCGTGAAGGTAGAGGATGTCAGATGCTTCACCATATTATTTATATGTTATGAGGAAAATGCAAAGGATATTGCTATAAAATCATAGAAATGTTTATGAAACAAAATACCGAAATAACTAGAAACTAATATATCTTAACTTATCCTCCATTTAGATCAATACACTTCTGAAAGTGGAGTTTCTAATCCTCTACTTCTTCCCCAAAGATTTCTTTACTCATATTTGTACCACATTAAAACAGTTTTGACAACTTTGAGAAATCAAACTGTTTTCTTTTTCAATGAAATTTGAATTTTGAAAACAAAATAAGTATAAGGGAGCAATAGCAGAGCTGCAGGGTAGATGGACAACATTTGACAACAACATTGCTATAGCACAATGAATCCCTCACTACCCTCAAAGAACCACAGGGTTATCGCCACGATGGGGAAAAAGATCTTCTGTTCAACTTTCCATGAATTCCCTCACAAATACAACTTCCAACTTTCAGAAAACTCCTTCATAACGAGCCCCGTGATCCACAGTGTCCTTTGAAAAAAATCAATCAAGGATATCCCTTTAAAATATCAAAATGGAGTGCCATGTCCTTCTAGCCCCGTAGGCCCCACGGAATGCCACTGTGGTAAATAGGCTTTTCTGTGTGACACCCTAATGAGATTTGTAATTGACTGATAGGACATGTCTGCAGCCACTGATCACAGAGCCATGTCAAAACAACTTTTGTTTGGAATAAACTTGTTCAAGAATAAATTAGAAACCCAGTAGTAACCTTTTTAATTGACCCTCATAGGTATGTATTTGGATTTGTAATTCTTAATATGCAACATGTCTTTTTATCTCTGCCTGTTTTTCAAGTGAATTGTCTTGTTATACGCATGGTTAATTGTATTCTCTGAGTCAGTAAGCTGTTTTTAATTTTTAATATTTACAATATCTTTGTCATGTAAATATTAAAGGATAATGGGATAAACCCTGTCCATTTTTTGCCCTTGTAATTTCTGCCTCTTACACCATGATTTAGAAGATCATGCTTTGGATGGCTTTAATAACTATATACGATGTACCTGAAATGCCCAAATAACTCTAATTACACCCAGTTTCTTCATCCTACTGGTATCTTGAGACTTTAGAATTAACCTTCACACTTCCACTTCTGAATCTTTATGCTTCAACTCAATAAACAACAAAACTAAAGATAAAATTCTAACCTAAAATGTGCAGGCTCCTAGCTCAGTTCTGACTCCCTCACCCATGGAGTGATCTGGCAGGAAACCTTCCCTTGCACTCTGTCCAGTACTGCTTTAGAATATAAATTTGGTGAGGACCCTTCATTCATGTTGTGAAAATAACAGACAGCCAGGGAATTTACCATCCCACCCAGACAACTCTGAGCGAAGTAGAACCTTGTGGTGAAACTTTTCCTGCTGTATGTCTGTGAGGGTCTTTTGTGTATGTCTTGAACATAAATGGACATAATACTCAGTGGTGTTGATATCACTGGGCAGAATTCTCATCTCAAAACTCTGGTGGTGTGACAGTCGTATGATTTTATGTCCACTAGATACTCTTGGTTAGGAATGGCGTCACACGTGTCAATCAAGTTGTAGCTTGAATACACCTCACGGGGGTGTGGCCTTTTGTGTAAGAGTGAGGGACTCTGTGAACTGCTCTATCTGCCCCCCCCCCTTACTGCCTGCCAGAACACTGCCTGCCCCAAGTGTGGCCCCATGTGAACCACCTTACCCTGAGAGCTGTGGGCATCTTCATGGTTCCAGAGCTTTGGATCCCTGCAATTCTGTAGCCAGTGGCCTGTGATCTTCTTGCTTCCCAGGAGACCATTCTCCATCACCAGTGTGCTACATGAATGCGATAAGTGACTTATGGACTTGAGTGGGACTGGGCTGGGGTGCTATCTTGATATAGAATTACTTCTTGGATATAAGGCTCTTTCTATATATAGATGAGCGTCACTGGATCTGTTTCTCTAACCAACTAGTGTAACACATGTGGGTGGCTGAGATCACAAGAACATGAATGCACTGCTCCACCCCAAGGATGCTGGGACAAGGAAAGTGTAATGGTCCAGAGCACATTGTCTGGATTTCAATTCTCTTAGCTTAATTTTTGGGCCACTTGTGATGATAAGCAAATTATTCAACTCTCATGTGTACAATTCTCTTATCTATAAGTTGGGTAAACAAATACTCTAAATTGAGTAAATAAATATAATAAGGGCTTAGCATATAAAAGTACTATACACGAGAGGTTACCCAAAAACCGAATCCACCCCCAAAGGTATGTATTTGCATTTTTTACAAACAAAATTATCACCTTCAAAATACTCTCCATTACACTTAAGACATTTGTCAAATCTGCAATTCCATTCTTAGAAACATTGGCTGATTGACAGCACCTCATTTTTTTTCCTTCACTTCTTCTCCATCATCAAATAACTGTCTTTTCATGTCCTACATTTTCAGAAACAAAAAGAAGTCACAAGAAGTGCTAGCAAGTGAACAAGATGGGAGGGGCAAGAGAAGCATGCTGATTTTTTGTGTGTTTGTGCCAAAAACTGGTTGAGAACCACTGCTCTAAATAAAAAGCTTGATTAACAATCTAACCTGGTCAAACAAACTCCAAATGCATTATTCAATCTCACATCAAAAATTCAAATGAGCATCACCTTGATATTTGATTTTACTTGATGAGCTTTTGGGGCGAGGGGATGATGGTGTCCACCATTGGCTTGATGTTTTCCTTCAGTGTCATAAGAATAGCACCATGTCTTGTCACCAATAATGACATTGGGGGGGTGGGGGGGGGCTCTGTGTCGTTGTGGAGCTGTTGTTGAAAACACTGCATGTTTCCAGTTAACACTTTTTGCTGGTCAGTCAGAACTTGAGGCCTAAGTTTCTCAGCAACCATTCTCATTCCCAAATCTTCAGTTAAAATTCACTGAACTGAGCTCCAAGATAGTCCAGATAACTTCCCCATCCCTTCAGTGGTCCGTCCTCCATCCTCAAGCACAAGTGCACACAGTTTGTTGACATTTTTGTCTGTTCAGGAAGTGGACCGAAGGCCAGAACAAGGGTTGTCATCAATTGACATTTCACTTTTTTGAAAATGAGAAAACCACTCGTGCACGTGAGTTTTTCCCATAGGGCTGTCCTTGTAAGTTGGGTTCTACATCGTAACAGTTTCTGCAGCATTTTTTCCTGAGCAGGAAACACAATTTCAGAGCTGAATGCTGTTCTCTGAAATCAACCCACATAAAAAACGAGAATCAAGTGCAACTGCCTTTACAAAAATATCACTGTGAGCAGAGAACCTTCCCAGGTGAAGTCACTGGGTGCACCACCTCAGAGCAAGTGCTCGATGCTTGTTGAGCAGGATAAATGCCTACTATGAAAGCTCCACCCAGCCGAGCTTTTTTCTGGCTTTTTCTTGTGTGTGTGCCCCCTCATATGTTCAGTAGTAATTCTTTTTCACCCTCCAGACATGGTAGTTACCTTAAATAGATGTTTCTTTATGAACTCTAGAAAAGCAAATTTTATATCAGGGTTGTATTCAAATGGTGTTCACTCCTTTAATACATAGTCTTGACTTCCCACTACTATATACTAATCTGGTACCCAGCCAAGCACTAGAAACACAGCAATTAATAATTGGTGTTAGTCCATTTTCTCATGTAGTTCACTGTTTAGTCTCTAGGGAAATAAAAGGACAATGTGACAGCTAGTAGAAGACAGACAGGAAAGTACCATGAAGCCATCTATGTCATGGTCATTGGCGCTTCTCTTGGAGCCACAGACCAAGGAGCATCAGGAGGGAGACCAAGCTCTCTTTTTCAAGAGACTAGAAGAACAGGGTGGTACTTGGTTACCATTACTGAACATTCAGAGCAAGTACACTATGGAGGAATCCTGTTCAACAGGGGGGAATTCAGAACCGAATTTTAAATTCTCAAGGTCTCCAGACCCCCTTGAACCATGGAAGATGAACAGCTGACACTCTTGACAAGATAATTTTAAACCTTAAACCAAAAATACTCCCTTACGTTTTCTTACAGCCAATCAACTGCTTAACTAGCGTAGTAAAACACATGCCCACCTGTAGCATCTTGATTGTATGAAATGACCTGTAACAAGGGAAGGCATCTGACCTCCTCTAATTTCACAAGGAGGAAAAGGAAAATCAAACTCTACATCTGTATCTCCCATGGCTGATTTCCTCAAAGCAGACGTGAGACATGTCTTCACCAGCCATCCATTTTTATCCTATTCTGATAGTAACTCACGTTACTCTATTACTGTGGCTGGGGTCTATCATTCAGTGCAAAGACGCTACGCAACTCACTGTTGATGCTCATGGTTGTGGGCGTTATTCGGCTAATTAACATACGCTCAGGATCTAGTTGTTGAATTCGGACAATTTCTTCTCTGCTGTGAATTGAGAGGATAGTTTTTCTATATAATCAGGCAGGCCTCTCAGTCACGTAGCCAATGGCCTAACATCTGACCTGGTAATGTTACAAAGCTGCTTTAGATGATAATAAATACCAAAAAAAAACCCATGCCGCTCTGATATAAATCTCAAGCCTAAGGCACTAAGCTCCAATTCTGTGGTCACCAAACCTAGTTCCCTCAGTCAAGTGCCCAGAGGCATCTCACTCCATAAATCAGCTTCCTGCCCCAAAGCGCTCAGCTTTAATTTCTCTGTGGGCTGAGAAGTCTACTTAACGCTCTGTTTCATGCTCCTGTGTCTGCTGTTTCGGTTCATTTGTCATCTCTGGTGTCAAAGCCGTGTCCTGGATCTGGGGACACAACACCCAAGGATGTCAGTTTGCAAACGATGCACTCTACTCTTGGTGTCTCTCTCCTGCTTATAGTGAGACCGCCTCCCCCTCCTTCCTGCTTCTAGGATGGCGGATTGTGTACACAGCCTGACGGTAATCACAGCAAACTCTGTTAACAACCACTCCCAGCTGAGTCATAGAATCCAGTCAGCATGTTCCCCTCAATGTCGTACACAGACCCATCAGAAAGCCAAAGGTTGTTTAGTGGGAGTAACAAAGGGTATGCCTGGAAGAGCCATATTTCATAATTCACTGCATGGCATTGCTCCTTTTAACATTATCAATACGATAAAATTGGTACCCACAACTCAAAAACTTAGATAGGAACCTTAGTGGGCAGTGAGTTTACATTAATGTGAAAGAGCAACTTAGAACTGGAGATTAAACATAGTTGTATGCCTAGCAAGTAGTCAACGACAGTGAACTACATGTGTAGAAACTCTTGAGCTGTTGTATGTTTTGTATTTTCAACAGCAGAAGCAAAAGAAATTATAGGAGGTTATCAGTGCCAAAAAAGTTATTTCCCCAACGAAGTCCTGCATCCTTTAAAATGTTAATGACAAATTAGAATTACTCTGTTAAAAAGGGAAGGAAGGTCATTCATGCCAATTTAGCTAGGTATAAATCAACAAAGTTGATTCACTGTAAACAGTCTCTATATTTTTAAACAAGTCTGCAAATATGTCTTAAAAACTCCAACATTTAATAATTAAGACTTTCTCTATTTGCATAAATTAAACAATATAAATATGTGCAAAAGAACAAATGTTTTCAGAAACTCTGATTTGAATTTAATTTTGTCTTAGCCCATCCCCTTTAGTTCACTTATATATCCTGAAATAAAATTACAGTATTTTTCCAAGATATAAAAAAAAATTTGTGCAAAGTTCAAATACACATTTAGTCAGACAAATAACATTCAGGAGGGAAGCAAACTAGTCTATATGTAGGATAAATTCATGCCTTCATGTATTTGTAAAATTATAAGTCATATTCAACTTCTTATACCTGGAAAACTCTTATAAAGCAAAAGTATGAAAGAAGTAACCCATGGCTAATATAAAGTTTTAGATTTGTTCATTGTCATTCAACATGGAAACACTGGACAGAAAAATAAAATTAATTCACACATAGTTTTCATACTTATAAATGCTGTAACCAGTCAGAGACAAAATACTAGGAGTACAGTGTGTGGGTATCCCTAAGAAGGAAGGGATTCCAGAACAAGGGTCCTGCTGAGCATGAAACCGCACCAGACCATGTTGAGTTTCTCTTTCAGGTGATTCTTTCCACCCGCACGCCTTCCCACGCGCACTCTCACATCACCCCTACCGCATTCAAACTTGCCAATCAAGAAATTACTTGGTGCCTCCCCCCCCAACCCCCCCACCCTGCCCGCCGACATACACCTAATTATTAACCACAGTCCCCAGGTTTTGTTTGTCTTGGTCTCTTGGCTCTGATCTTGCTTTTGCCTCTGATTCTCCTGCCTATCTCGTGTCCTTGCCCTCACTTTGTCGCTTGTTCTGGCGACTGGCCACTGTTCTATCCCACTACTCTGCTCCCCCTCCAGTCTGCTTCTTGGATTTCCCTTCTAGTCTGGCAGAAACATGTTTTGCAAATAAAGCATGTTAATTCATACTGGTTTTCTGGTACAATGTAATTCCCATCAATGTGAAACCTGTACATGGATTAAGAGGCAGTTATGCAAACAGAACAAGGAAATCCTGCATGGTTTCAAATCAGGAAAGGTGTGCATCAGGGTTGTATCCTCTTTCATATTTATTCAATTTGTATGCTGAGAAAATTCAAGGGTGGAGTAAATTAAGAGGATTGTAGCATCAGGCTTGGAGGAAGGCAGATGACCTTAGTTGCTAGCAGGAAGAGGAGTCTGAGGCACTTGCTGATGAAGATCAGGGATTGGAGCCTTCAGTGGAGATTACAACGCGATGTAAAGAAGACCACAATCCTCACAACTGGAGCAATAGTTGTGATATCATGACAAGACAAGGAACAATCAACGTTGTCAAGGGTTTTGACTTGCTTAGACCCACGATCCACTCTCATGGCTGCAGCAGTCAAAGCTCCTAAGCTGCATTGCCTTGAGTGAGTGTGTGGAACAAAACGTCTTTCAAGTACTGAAAATCAAGGAGGTGACTTTGCGGACTAAGGTGAGCCTGACCCAAACCATGATATTTTCAATTGCCTCATATGCTGGTGGCAGTTGGAGAAAAGAAAAATAAATGCATTTGCTCTGCCTTGAAAGATGTACAGCCAGAATGCTCCTTAGAAGGACGGAGAGATTTTGGGCTCAGGTCCCTTGGACATATAATTAGGAGAGACCAGTCCCTGGAACCAGATATCATGCGTGGTAAAGTGGAGGGACAGCAAAACGAGGAAACCCCTTGACAAGAGGGAGTGACGCAGTGGCTGCAACAATGATCTCACACAGCAGAGGAGCTACGAGGATGGTGACAGGAGCAGGCGGTGGTTTGTTCGCTTGTTCCTAGTGTCCGCACCGACACAATGGCTCCTAACAGCTACACATATTTTCACTGAAAAACATGTTTAGTATCTGAATCAGGCTCGGTTTTAAGTTTTAGTAAAGTTCTTTCTAAGCTCTTGTCACCAAATTTCTTAAGTAAATGCTACCTGATTACCCAACGAGTAATATATCTGCATATTTGTGTCAAATAAATCACATGACATTTTCACTTGACACCACTGTTGTAGTTCTATGTGATGAATACTGCATAAAGCAGAGTCACTTACATGAAATGAATACGTTCTTCCTCATAGAGTTTATATAAAAGTGGGGGGTGCATGATGATTATAGAAAATACAATAAAACAACAAAATAAGCCTCTTACCCTACTTCTTTTGCAGGTCATGATTAATAGACATTTGAAATTAATTTTAATTAATAATCTTTCAAAGAAACTTGATAGTGCAAATGCTTAATAGCTTCATTGAAGTCGATGATTAAAACTGAATCACCTATCCAGAGCGAAAGATCTGGTACTCTGCTTCTGTAAAAGTTAGTCAAGGAAACCTTGCAGAGGCAGTTTTACGTTTTCACATGAAACTTCTCACTAAACAACAACAAAGAGCCTCAGATTTGACAGAAAACACAGTAACCAGATTCACTTGGCTAGAGAATAACTCCACGGTTGTATCTACTCTTCTAATTGAAGAGTTTTTACACTTCACTGGTTTAATCTTCATTTTAGAAAAGGATGAAAAGTAATAAAGACATATTAAACACGAGAAACTGAGAGAAAATCCGAGTTCCAAAATTCAACGGACAGTACAATGGTTGAGCACTCAGCTACTAGCCACGAACTTGGTCATTCAAAGCCACCCAATGACATCGTCAAGAACAGACCTGCCATCTGCTTCTGAGGGGTCACAGCTTTGTTAACCTAATGAAGCACATTTATTCTACACAGAATTGACCCGATGACAGCTAACAAGACATTTTAAAATCCTAGGAAATATGTATCTTGAAATGGAAAACAAAAGAAAAAAATCATCGCACATGGAGAGATAGAATTCATGTTATACAAATAATTCAGCGAAAACTACATTGTCATTACTTTTTTTCCCACCCCAGGCAATGATTGGAAATAGCAAACAATAAAATAGAAAAACGGCAGTCACCCGAAGGAATCAACATATTGTGTACCAAGCACGGTGTTGGGCTCTTATCACCATACTTGTGTGATAAATACTATATGAAGTCAGAGGCCAGATTTACTGAACTGGATGAGACTAAGAACACTAGAGACCATAGTCCTGGGATACTCTTAAACTTGGACTCAAACTCTCCCAGAGGCCATCTTTCAGCCAAGTGCCAGATTGACTCATAAAGTAAGTAATATCACCCCTGAGTACTGTGCTTCTCTGAATAACAGTCCAGGGAAACCAAATGATAAATATTTCCTCAAAGATGAGTAACTAGATTAAATGGGGACAAATAGGCTAGATTCAGTAGAAACAGAAAAAATCATGAGAAGGTCATCACATTATAAAAATTGTAACCAATGTCACTGAGCAATATACATACTAAAATGAAGCCAAACTCACTGCCATCGAGGCGAGTGTCCAACTCACACAGATCCTCTAGGACACGATAGCACTGTGCCCGTGCACTTCCGAGATGGTAATTTTTACAGAACTGGAAAGTGTGGGAAACTGAGGACCCAGGGGATGTGTGCATGGCCTGCTCCCAGCCCTCCTGACCACAGGGCTTGCACAGCAGCTTGTGGGAGGCTCACCTCTGCAGTCCGAAACAGGAGAACAGCGCCACGATACACATATTCCAGCAAAGACGTTTTCCACCGCACATTTACCCACATAGATGATAATATAGAGCTGTCTCCTACAGAAACTGGCTCCTGGCTCAGTGAAAGGAGGCTTGTCTCAAAGAGCATTCAATTCCTTTGTCCCTGATCTTAAGGAGCACAGTGCACCTGTTGTCTCTTGCATACCTGATCCTGCCTTTGATGTATTCCACTTGAGGCCCTGGAATACTCAAGAATAGTGCATTTCCCATTTGTTTGCTATGTATGTATAACTAGAGGCTCACTAATATGCCTCAAGAGCTATAAAAAACCCATGTTGAATAAGCTCAAGGGGCCTCTCCCTCTTCTGGATTCCCCCATCATGGAGCTGAGTCCCCTTTGCCTTCTCTTCTTTGTCTTTAACTGCGCAAGTCACTGAGCACAACCTTTGACCGTGCTGCTGTGGAGTGGGACCCCACAAGAAAGCTTCAGTGTTCTCACAAGGCATGACTGGTGGTTTCCAACTGCAGCACAAATCATCATCCACTATACCAAATATGTATAGGAACTATTAAATGAGAACTTATATAAATTTCCACCAAAAACATAATAAAATAGTAAAAACATACAAAACTATATGAAGCAAATTACAATTTTCTCAAATGCTGAGTTTTGAATTTTTTACATCTCAATAGTTAAAATTAAAAGTGAATTTTTAAATTTTCCATTTTAACAGCAAATGATATTAAGTAACATATTACAAATGAGTGACTCTGAAAGTCTTCAATTTCAGGACAATCTAAGCTTTTCTTTCTTTCTCTTTTGTTTTTATAACTTATAACCTTTAACAAAAGACAGTAACTACTGCATTAACAAAGGATATTAATCTTGCAAATCTAGATCCCTGAGAATATAATAATATTATGAAAATAATTTAATTACTCAGTGTTTGGCAATACATCTTGTAAAATATGACCATACAGTAAAGAGTATTAATCTGCTATTTGTATATCAAGAATAAATGCATTTCTGTTAATACTTTCCCACATGAAACTTCAGAAAATGACACTGAAACACTGAAACAAAACAAAACCCCCCTGACTTCCTAATGGGCTTCATCTATGAATAGAAGGTAATATTTGTCTTGATGATCAGATTTCCTACTGGGAAATAACATTAAATTATCTTGCCTCCATTGTAAGTCTTAGTCTAAATTCACACTCATTATGGATCTGAGGTAATTGCTACAGTAAATACATTAACAAATGCTAACTATCAAAATGTGGAAACAATCTAACCTGCTAGCACTCTGTTTCACTGCAGTTCGGAGACTACAGAAAGCAGTTAGCCCCAAGTACCCTATAGAATTGCGTACAAAATGCCAGCCCAGCATACTGAACATAGAGGTTGCTTTGAGAAATTCACACAATTAGACTTTCTTTTCTCGTTTCATTATTTTGTGATGATACTGAATGCTCATGCTCAAATACTTTCACGTGTTTTCTCTGAAATAAAAATACTTGGTTCATAAGTCTAATGTAGGTATGGTTTGGATAAACAACCTGTAAATTGAAAGTGAATCTAATCTGTATAAAGAGTGATTTATTCTCCCGTGTTCCTTTTATAAAAGAGTAAGGAGTTAGACCTCAGCTTATTGCATTAGTATTAAAGAACCACCAAACGGCAAAAACTGAGTGACGTTTCTGCATTTTCAGAAATAAAGTGGCAGAATTTCACCTCATAGTGAGTATATCGGGATAATATCAGGGTACCATCACTGAATAAGCAATTCCATTTTACAACAGCCAAAAAATTCCACAGAATATTTGCATTTAATAGAAAAATGTGTTCTACTGATACCATTATCTCTCCAAGAAGAAACAGTCACAGAAGATGTGCCAAGCTTCAGAGCGCTTTGTAGTAATTTTTTAAATGCTATTTTCTTTCTTCAAAAGCTAGAGGAGTTACTTTGCTGAAAATCAATCCTAGGCTTGTCAGAGTGTTAGATGTTAGGGTGATTTTTTTTCAAGTTAATGTTTTTGAAAATATTTGTAGAGATTTCTGATTAAGCCAATTACTATAACCACGCATTCCTGTCCCTGTCAGAAGTCTGCCTTGATTAAAAAGAATAGACCATAAACATTTCTCTGATTTAAGTAGTTACCAATCTTCTAACTTCAGGTTGATCACTTCTGTGCATCTCAGTCTCCCTCAGTGTAGTGGGACTCAATTGGGCAGACCATATAGAACTTCAGAGAATTTAGAAATAGACATGCATTGGCACTCACTGGCACTTAGTAGAATGGGCCTTTGTAAGTGTTCGGTCTTCGCTACAGTGATGGGCCTTAGTAATAAGAATAGAAGTAGTTGTAAAATAGAATTTTAGGACAGGGGATAACCCTCTGGGTATCTAAAGGTAATAGTCAATGAGTAGGTGCATTTAATGACCATTTACTCTGTACCGGATCCTTTTGGTGCTTAAAATGAATACTTTCATTTACCATCAACACAATGAAATGAGGTTATTACTATTATAGATGAGAAAACTGGAGTATAGAATTAAATACACAGAGAAAAGAAAGTAACACTCTGTTTTAGCAGGTAACTATGAGCGTTCAGGAGGCTGGAAGTCCAAATTCAGGGTGCTGACACTTTCTGTGGGCTGTTTCTTCAGCTTGTTTTCTGGTTCCTTGAAGATTCTCCAGTCACTTGCTATCTCTCTTCCCACATTTCTGCTCGCTTAATCTGCTTCCTTCATATCCCAAAGGAGCCCTGAAGGCACAGTAGCTAATCACTTACCCGCTGACTGAGAGGTCTGCAGTTTGAATCCATCAGTCTCTCGGCAGGAGAAAGATGTCACACTCTACACATTTCATGTATCTTTGACACCCTGCATGCGGAAGCTAGATTTTATATCAACTTGCACTTAGGGGTAGAGTAGGGGTGGAGTGCAACCTGTCAATCAGGTCATAGACTGGTGATGGATTCTGGGAGGTGTGGTCTTTTTATGAGAGACACTAGCAATCCCTTCCCTGTCTCTCTGCCCCTTCATCTTCTTGGTTGCTGGGACACTGTGCTGTCTCCAGGGGTGACCCATGTGGGCCACCTGACCCTCAGAGCTGTCAGTGCGCTGCCAAGTTTCCACTGACCTTGAATCCACACAACATCCAGCTTCACCTTTATGCATCACTGGGCTCTAGCAATGAGTCTGAAGAGGACTCTGATTAGCATTGGGCCCATGGACTGAAGTTGTATTGGGCTGAGATGCCTTCTTGATATAAGATAACTTCTTGATAGAATGCTCTATTCTATACATCTATGAGTATAACTGGTTTTGTTTGTCCAAAGAACCCAGTCTAACACACTAGAAAAAAAGTTATAATCTGACCCATGGGTCTTTACGAGTTAAAATTGAGTGTTGGTGGTTTATATCTTATGAATTATTTATTGACTCAAGACACATCCTCTTCTAATTGTTCACAACAGAAATACCTATTCTCAAATGGGATTATACCCACAGACATACCCAGACCCAAACGCAAACCAAACCTGCTGCCATCAAGTTGGTTTTCACTGGTAGTCACCTGTCTATGGGTTCTGAGGCTGTAAGTCTTTCCCAGAGCAGACAATCTTATCTTTGTGCTGCCCAGTGGCTGGTGCGTTTGAATCCCTGGCCTTGGGCTGAGCAGCCCAATGTCTAGCCCCATCGTCACCATGGCTCTTTAACTACAGAAAGAGGATAGAATTATAACACCTGTTAACTGGGAATACAATTCAATCCATACATTCATTCCACCGATTGGAACCCAAAATTTTGTCCTTACCTTGTGCAAAATATATTCACCTCTACCACATCATGTCAAAGTATAAATCAAATATGGGAAATACTTTTTGTCACAATGTAACCTAGAAAAACCCTTCTTTGTTTGTAAACTTGTGAATTCTAGACCAAACAGTAACATTTTCCATAGTAGAGTGGTGAAATAGGCACAAAGTAGATATTCCATTACAAATGGGAGGAGTGGCGCAAACATATCAGCAGGTAGCAAGAAAGTCCAAAACTCAGCGTAAACAATTTACATCAGTGTTTATGTCTTGATGATCATCTTTATTTCTTGCCCATCCGGGCACGGGTCTTGACCTCCAGACCCTGTGTGTTAGCCAAGCTTTCTGCATTTGGGTTGGAAGTCCGTGGGTCTTCAGGCTTTTACTTCACACTGTAGTCCCCCCGGGGTGTCAGCTCTACTCCCTCAGTTTCAATAAGCTCCATCCCTTTTGTAAGAAGAGAAGCAACCCCTGCTCCTCGTCCTCAATGAACCCTGCTGCTCTGCCTGCTGGCTGTGCCTGCTGGCTGTGCCTGTTGGCTGCACCCCTTCAACATCAGGCAAGGCCTTCCTTCCCATGGCAAGTAGGAACGCTAACTGGAAGAGAACTGCTGGAGCTCTGTCCCGAAACACGGCATGCCAGAACTCTCCCTTTGATACTGAGCAGACCCTTTTCCATTTTCCATCCTTTAGTTCTGCTGACCGGTGAGTTGTTATAAGGATGATCCTTTTGTATTCTTGGAACACAACAGATAAAATTCATTTAGTCTATTTCTTGCCTTTAAATTTCAAGAGGCAAGAGGCTTTCTTTTCATTCTATCTCCACTGCCTTTTGTTGAACCTGTTGATTTTTCCTCGGTGTTGTTGAGCTGAATCAGTCCTGGGTTCAATCTCTCTCTTGCAAAAGTTTCTGTAGTCAAATCCCAAAACACAAAACCAAGCTCACTGCTGTCACATTAATTCTGACTCATAGTGACCCTTCAAAGCAGGGTGGAATTGCCTCTGGGACTATCTGGTACTATTAACTCTTATGGGAGTAAAAAGCCCTGTCTTTCTCCCTTGAAGAAGCTGGTGGTTTTGAACTGTTGACCTCATGGTTAGTAACCCAATATATAACCATTATTTGTTGGTGAAAATTAATCAACATGTTTCTTTGTACCACAGACTTTTCAGAATGTCCACATTTTGTTTTCATTTTATTAGAATTCATATTAATTTAATCTCTTTCTGCTAAGATTATACTGTACACTACAGGGCAAGGAAGAAACTACATGGACTCTTTTTTAAGATCCTGCTTAAAAACATCTTCCGCCAAATGTCCAAGTTCATAACTTGACCATTTTACCTTCTACCAAACATTTGAATGTAATTCGAACACGTTCTTTTCAGTTACATGAAAAAAATTACTCATCTTCCATTGGCCCTTCAAGAATTTATCATTTCCTTTTAAAACCCACCAAAAACACATTTAACTTCAAAATTTCTAGTAATATTCAATTGCTGTCATCATATGTATTTTTAAGATACAGAAACTATCTCTCTGGCTCTCTTCAAGTCCCTTTGAACATTAGAATTGCCTTTTATGTCCATGATTCTACCAACAGTCTCTTCAAGGAAATGAAAGTTTTTCCTATGAAACACCTAGAATTCATTACCAAACTCCAGAACCATGTCCACATTTTAGATATCTGTTAGAGCAGCCTCCCACTTCTAGGCACTAAATTCTGTATTACTAATCTAGTGTTGCTAAAATGAAATGTCTCAACAGAAATGTATTTTCTCAAGGTCTGGTTTAGAAGGTTAGAAATCTTAATTCAAGGCACTAGATCTAGAAGAATCTAGAACACCACTTGTGTTCTCTCAACTGGTTACAGAGGAGGATCCTTATCTCTTTGAGCTTCTGCTCCTGAGCAATCTTCAGGTTTCTGGGCATCTCTCCTCCCCCATATATGCTCTTATCACTTAATTATTCTCCTTTATATCTCAAAATTATTCTTGCCTCATTATCATAATCAAGATCATCCTATTCCAAATGGTTCTGTTATCATAGACACAGAAGTTAGGATTTATAACACTTATTTTGGGGGGGTCTCAAGTCTTTGCATAACTGTAAGATGTGTGTACTTTTTTATTTGCAGTTGCAAAGCTAGTAGTATTGATGAATTTTTGTTTTATATTAATTTAAAATTTATATTCTTGTAATTATCTATTTATATTTTTAATGTTTTCTATTAACTGTAAATTATCTTCCTATAATCTGATTATTAGACTTTTTTCTTTTTTGTGAAAATGAGGAAATATGTGAAACTATTCCTTTATAGGAGGTACTCTTAACTTTGAATGTGTAAGAGAAAAAACTGGTAAGCTTTTCAGAAAGTGTCACTAGATGGTTCCCAGACATAGGTCAGAACCACTAGACATATTCTAACAATTTTTCCCCAAAACAAAATATTAAAACCTGGCAAGATTGTATGCAGAGCTCTTTGAAAACTTTGAAAAGTAAGTCATACAAGGTGTATTAAGAATATTTGAAATTGAAGAACCATTGAATTGGCTGTGTATTTAATATTTTCCCTTGAGAATCTTCTCTTCAATGAAATAAATCAGTGTATGGATAGGAAATCCCCTCTAATTTCTCATACTTGGAGAGAATGCTCTAATCTTTCTCTTGTTTCTTCCCTTGCCTTCTTCCCAAGTTTTTCACCTCTTGGGTAATCCAATGCCTACAATGGCAACAGACAGACATGTGCTCAGAGTATAAATTTTACAGGATGAGAACTTTCATCTTTGATTAATAAAGCTTTGGCCTCAAATGAACCTGCATTGCTTTCATTTCTTTTGTCCTCCTGCATTTGGCCTGTATTTGGGCATAACTGTGGAAGTAGAGTAGGTGGTTACAGCTAAAGATCTAGGTATCCGGCTGGAGGACTGGCCGGAGAACCACAAAATAAAAACAAACAAAAAACAATTATAACACCAACAACCAAATGGGAAGAATACAGAGAGAGTTATTGTGAAAAAATGACTAACTTTATTTCTGAACTCTTGATTCACTATCCAGGTGTGTATGCGTGGAACTGGTCCTAATCAGCACAACTGACTAACAGGTTGTTCTAAGACTAGTCATCAGGTGGTAAAGTACTGGTTTCATCTCAAGGGTGCCACAATGGCATCAAAACCAGAACTGATATTGGAACTGCAGCATCCTGAAACTGAGGCAAAAAATATGAACTGACATGAGTGAGGACAAATATCGAATTAAAAAATAAAATAACATTCTGCATAGGA
This sequence comes from Tenrec ecaudatus, assembly GCF_050624435.1. Classification (NCBI taxonomy): domain Eukaryota; kingdom Metazoa; phylum Chordata; class Mammalia; order Afrosoricida; family Tenrecidae; genus Tenrec; species Tenrec ecaudatus. Next base: position 55,057,474 of record NC_134545.1, on the reverse strand, counting down.
GCAATGCAGCCTTCTAAGATAATGTTTAAAATCTGTAGGATACTGTGGTAGGCATAAAAAATGATCCCCAAAGATGTTCAAATCCTCAGAACACAAATGTGTTCCCTTTTATGCAAAAGGGACTTTACAGATAGGGCAAAGTTAAGGACCTAGAAATGCTGATCTTAGCAAGATTAACGAGCTTAATGCATTTGCATATTTGCTAAAATGTTTTAAAACAAGACATCCAGAGGACTAGTTCATTCAATCCTGACTCAGGGAGACTCTATAGGAAAGAGTAAAATCTTTTGAAGCTGTACATCTTTATGGGAGCAGAAAACCTCATCTTTCTCGCATGGAATGGCTGGGGGAGTTGAACCCCTGAACTGGTGGCTCACAACCCAATATATAACCCACAAAGCCACTAGGGGTCCATGGGAGGAAAAAGCTTTCTGCTTTCATAGACTTAAAACCTCAGACATCTACAGGGACAGTTCTGTTCTGATCTAGCGTCTCTGAGTCAGAATTGACTGGATAGCTGTGAAGTTATTTTGTGTTTTACTTTTTTAATGTAGTTGCAAAAATCAATCAAGGTTAAAGAAGGAGGCCGAAAATGAGGCCAAAGTGATGGAACGTGAAAATAGCACACGCTGCCATTGTTACTTTTAATGATGGAAGAAAGGGGCCAGAAGGGAAAAAGAATGCAGCTTTCTGATAAAGCTGACAGGCAGACACAGGACTTTCCTGCGGAACTGCCAGAGGATGCTTGAATTTCAGTCCAATGAGACCGAGGCCGGACTTTTAACAAGCAGAATAGTAAACTGATAGATTCGTATTCCTTAATCTACTACATCTATAAAAATATATAATAGCCACAATTGAAGTCACTATAGTTATGAAATTTCACAGAATCTAGAAAACTAGAATAATCTCAGATGGCATGAAAAAAGATCACAGATGACAGCACCAAGATGATATAAACTTGGAATAATCTGGCAGACTTTAAAACAACTCTTAAACATGTCTCCTAGTAAGTAAACACATTCTTGAAACAAATGAAAAGCAGTTCCAGCAAAGGGAGAAAAATGAAAAAGAACAACATGGAAATTTAATATAAAAAATGCATTAGTGTAAATACACTTCATTGGATGAACCCAACAGTGGAATTGAAATAATGGAGCAAATTGAAGCAAGAATAAGAGACATTATTCTACAAAAAAAAAAACAAAAACAGAAAAACATCAATCCACACATAGAAGTCTTTGATAGAATGAGAAAAAAAATCATATTTATATTATCACCATTTCAAAGGGAGAAAGTACAGTGCTGGAAAAGTATTTGAATAAATACTTGATAAAAGATGAAAATATAGATTTAAGAAACTAAACAAACCTAAAGAAGGTAAGACCATACCCTGGCCCAATATTATTAAAGTGCTGAAAATCAAAGGAAAGCAAACAACAAATGAAAGCTGTCAGGGTAAAAAAAATGTGTATGTGTGTGTGTGTAGAGAGAGAGAGAGAGAGAATTTGAAAGACTGGAGATTTCCAATAAGAAATAATCTACTTGTGAACTCCTCCCTGGGGAACGGACAACAGAAAAGGGGGTGAAGGGAGATGCCGGATAGGGCAAGATATGACAAAATAACAATTTATAAATTATAATGGGCTCATGAGGGAGTGGGGAGCAGGGAGAAAGTGGAAAAAAAAGAGGACCTGATGCAAAGGGCTTAAGTGGAGAGCAAATGCTTTGAAAATGATTAGGGCAAAGAATGTACAGATGTGCTTTATACAATTGATGTATGTATGTGTATGGATTATGATAAGAGTTGTATGAGCCCCTAATAAAATGTTTAAATTAAAAAAAGAAATAATGCAAGTCAGAAGACAATGACTCAGAATTTTTTTAAATGTACATACTCCTCGTGTATAATAACATGGTTAGGTTCAAAGATCAGGTCATAATGTGAAAACCAATGTTAAGAGAAAATGAGGATTTCCATTCCCTTATTCTGATCATCCATTTGTCTGAATCTTATTTTAATTTAGAAAATTAAACCATGGAAATAAGAAGAGCTAAGCTTTACTGGTCTGTTTATCCTGTGGTGAGATCAGTTGTAGATTATTCCTCTATGGAGAAGGAAGTTTGAATGAGACTAAAAATCAAAACAAAATAAAACTAACCTTCCCTTGTGCATTTGAAAGGTTGTAAATCTTTAAGGGAACAGAAAACCTCCTCTTTCTCCTGAAGAGTGGTTAGTTGTTTTGATCTACTGACCTCGTGGTTAAAAAACAACTCATAACCTTCTTTGTCCCCAGGGCTCTCTTGGCGGACAGAAAACTAGCTAAGCCAGGCTTCATAATTGGAGAGGCGAAGGCTTAACCACTTCACTGACCTCCATTGCTAGCTCAGAGCTGCCTCCTGGAAGCATGTTCAGGGCTCTGCTCCCACTTCTGCAGCGCACATGTTCATGAATCGGGAGCCTGCTCTTCTCCTTGGGTCTGTGAATGACTGCGGCTTGGGGTTTCCTATTAGGGTCTTGGATTCTGGCCCTGTCCCCAACTTTACTGAGGTGAGAACTTCAGCCCATTTCAGCTCACTTCAGGATGCAATAAAACTTACATATATTTCTCTCAAATACCCTTTCTGATGACTCAGAGCAGATGCCTGCGTGTTCCTCCTGAGGGCAATGGATGGAGCTGACTTCTAATAGGAGCTGGATGAAGTACACAGATGGGAGGAGGGAGCAAAGAGTACAAGGCAGTAAGGCCCGTTTTCCTGGAGGCGACCTATAAGGTTCCTGTACGGAGGAGAGGCTCTGCCGTCATTGCCCGGCCTTTAACCTCAGCAATGAGATAAACATTTGGGTCGATTGTTTACTATTATTAAGTATAAATGTCAGATAACAAGAGTGTCAGAAATGAGGAGCAGGTATACTGAACTAAAAGTACTCTCAATAAAATATTCTTGATCCAATGAAAACATCCTTTAGGGACACAGATTAAATAAAAATAATAATAGTAGGACAAGAGAACAAAAACATGGGAATTTGAACTTTCAATACAATTGCTCAACTAGGTTCTTAAACAGAAGGAAAATTAGGCCAGGAAACAATCTAGAACGTCAGGAAAACAGGAAAGGGAAAATAAAGGACAGATATCTGAGTAAATCGAATAGATCACACCAGAAATAATCTGCAATAGCAGTAAACCAAGTAAAGGAAAATAAATAAGTATAATAGATTATTCTTCTTCTCTTGAGCTCTTTAAAATATACCCATGGTTAGAAAACAAGCAAAATATTGCTTAGAGTTTCACTATGTGTCGATGTAATGCAGGACCGTGGTGGTGTAGTAGTTTGTGCTGTGAACTACAAGGTCAGCAGTGTGAAACCATCAACATTTCTTCGGGAGAAAGATGAGGCTTTCTCCTCTCATAGAGAGTTACAATGCCAGAAACCCACAGGGGCAGCTCGGCCCTATACCATAGGTTCTCTGTGAGGCAGAACTGATTCAATAGCAGTGAGTTCGTTTAGTTTTTGAGTAGATGTAATGTATAAGAACAAAACTATACAGTAAAGATGAAGTCTAGGGAATATATGTAGTAGTAACATTTCTATATTGCACTTGAAATGTCCAGATATGATACTAAGTAGACTGGAAAACCTTCAATGGATGGGTGTATCCTTAGAGAATTATCATTTTATCATGATAGATAACAATTACAACAACAGAAATAAAATGCAAAATATAAAGTCTCAATAAACAAAAACAAACTCCCTGCCATCGAGTCAATGTGACTCACAGAGGCACTACATAGGACAGGGCAGAACTGGCCCGGTGAGTTTCTGAGACATTAACTCTTTACAGGATTGGGAGCTGCTGTTGGTCTCCTGTTATGGAGCTGACGGTTAGCAGTGCAATTAGTAATCACTCTGCCCCCAGGGCGCCTTAGACACATTCAAATGAAGGACTCCATTCACTTCTTAAAATAGTTTAATGCAATCAATAAATAAATATAAAGAGTTGTACAAGCCCCCAATAAAATTATTTAAACAATAAACAAAAATTTAAAAACAATTTTAATGCAAAAAGGAGAAACAGTGTAAAAGAGAGACCTCAGAAAGAAAGTACATAATAAGAGGAAATATCTAAATCGAAACTGAATAACAACAATAAATGTTTTTTGATGCCACTGGTTTGTTTTCTGATTCACAATGCCATTATGTACAGCAGAACAATAAACTGTCAAGTTCTGGAGCGTCCTCATAAACACTGCTCTCTTTGTTGTTGATTGTTTTGCCATTCCATCAATCCATCTCCTTGAAGAGCTCCCTTGTGTTGGTGCCCCATACTTTACATAGCAAAATGCCCGTCTCCAGGGGCTTTTCTCTCCTTCTAATATGTCCACAGGTTGCTAAAGCAAATTACACTGTCCACACTTCCAAGGAGCTTTCTAACTAAGCTTCTTTCAACACATATTTGATTGTTCTTCTGGCAGTCCAAAGGATATTTATTATTTGTAATCAAATACATCAATTCTTCCTTCGAATTTAGTGCCCACCTTTCACATGGAAACGCAGCAAGATTTGGTCAGGCACACCTTGGTTCTAAGGTATCTTTGCTTTGGATCACATTGCTGTGGTTGGGGTTAAGTGTGATCCAGTCGACTTTGACTCCTAGTGACCCGAAGGACAACCGGATAAAACATGGCCCAGTAGAAGGCGCCACTTTCACGATTGTTCTCATGTTTGAGCCCATGCTGAAGCCACCAAATCAATTCATCTCATGGGAGGCTTTCTCTTTTTTACTCTCCCTCTACTTGGGCAAACATGATAGCCTAATTCAGGAATTTGTTTCTCCTGATAGCAAGTTCAAAGTACAAGAAACAAAATCTCACTTTCCTCACTTCTAAGGGGAATTTCAATTGTGCCTCTTCTAATAGAGATTGGCTTGTTCTTATTCAAACTTGTGAAACTTTCCATATTCTTTGCCGTGCCATAATTCAAGATCAGCAATTGTGTCTTCCTTACTCACTATTCAACTTTCACATGCATAGAAGCAAACTGAAAACTCTATGGATTCAAATGGTGCACTTTAATTCTCAAAGTGACAACAATAAATACTTCAAAGAGCTCTTTTACCATGGATTTGCCCAATTCATTTGATTTTCAGGCTTCTGCAAGTAAAATGAAATCATTGACATCAATCCTTCCTCAATTTAGCATAATGTAACTTATAGATCAAGTTGAGAAGATTTTTGCTTTCTTTATGTTGAGACATAATCCACATGGAAAGTTCTAGTCTTTGAAGTTCACTAGAACCTGCTCCTGTATTCACAGAGTATCAGTGATGACACAGTCGTCTTCACAACATACTACGACAGATTATTTGTTCAGCATACAAATGGAAAAAGTATGATGAAAACACAGAACTTTTCCTGATTTGAAAATACACTATACCCTGGTTTGATTTGAATAACTATCTTTTGATTTATGCATGAGCACAATTAAGTGTTCTGAAATTTCCATTCTTAGCAATGTTATCCATAATTTGTTATGATCCATGCAGTTGGATGGTTTTGTACAGTCAATGATACACAGGCAAACATCTTTCTGGCATTTTCTATTTTCGGTCAAGATCCATCTGACATAATCAGCACTTCCCTCACTCCATGTCCTCTCCTGAATCCAGCTTGAACCTCTGGCAGTTACTTGTTTATGCAATGCTACAATTAGTATAAACTATCATCAAGGATTAAATCCTGATAGTATAAATATCTTAATTAAAAGATATACTTTCAGAATTGTAAGGCCGTGACCCAATTGTAGGCCCTCTTGCGCAAATACAATGCTATTAATTGGTTAAAATAAAACGATGGGGAATTCTAGCTCACATACTAAATAATCATAATAAAGCTAGAATGATTATCATAATGTCACAGGTCTTGAATACATTCTAGAAAAGGGGGTGTGAAATATAATGGAATATTTGACTGGAAAGGGTAACATTTTCAAGAATAGGTTGTTGTGCTTGTAATATGCTGTTGACTTACCCCGCTCCTAGCAACCTATGCACATCAACATGAAAGACTGCTCAGCGGGCGCCAGCTCGGAACGGCTGTGCTTGAGCCTCGTGTTGGTGCCACTGTGGCAGAAGCGTGAGAGCCTGCTCCTGCAGATGCTCATTCGCTGGCACAGTCTCAGACTTAAGATTTTCAGGTGTCAATCTCTGGTGTAGATGAGGCCATCTGCAGTCTTGGAAACCCAATAGTGGGTCACTATGAGTTGGAATCTACTTAGTGGTATTGGATTTTTGGTTTGCTTAATGCATCAGAAGTAGACCGGCCATATGTAGTGTTTTCTGTTTGTTTTTTCTTATTCTGGAAGCTCTGCTGAAACCTGTTCACCATGGACATATTCTGGTGTTTGAAATACTGATGACATGGCTTCAAACATCACAGTAACATGTAAGTGAGCATGATACAACAGACTGACAGACAAGTGGGAATACTGTGACAAACTGACAGAGAAGAATATAAAACAATCATAAATGTTTTTCATATAACAACTGTGTTGGTCTGGGTTGACTAGAGAAACAAATCCAGAGACACTCATATGTGTGTGTGAGAGAGTTTTATATCAAAGAATAATTGTATATTGAGAAAACATCCCAGCCCAGTCCAGATTTAACCCCTAAGTCTGATATTAGCCCATATGTCTGATACCAGTCTATAAATTCTTCTTCAGACTCATGTAGCACATGAAATGATGCTGAATGCAGGAAGATCACAGGCCAGTGAGTGGAAAGTCTTGTGGATCCACTGGTGGTGGAAGCATCTCACCGCTGGGGTGGGTCTCCACATGCCTTTTCCAGCTTTAGAACTCTGGTTCCATCAGTATGTCTCAATGAGGTTTGTAAACATGAATTTCTCACAGAGTGTGTGTATCCTGCCTCCAGGAAGGAAGACAGGACTTCCCAGAATCCTCAGAAGAAGGACATGCCCACCCAGAGGCTCGCTGGCTGTGTGTGACCTGATTGACAGGCTAAACTCCTTCACATAAGAAGAGACTTTCAAATGCATGAAGAAAAAAAGATATATATATATGTATCAACAATTATAATCAAAGAATTACATACTCTCTTTTTAGTTGTCAGAAAGAAAATCAGCAAGGATACAGAATAACTGAACACCACCCAAAACTAAATGCATCTAATTGACATTTATAAAACACTTCACTAAACAGCAGCATAAAAAATTTGTTTTTTTCAAATTTATATAAAATATTCATGAAGATAAGTCATCTTGTGGTTAATAAAGCATGTCTTAACATGTTTTTTAAATATATAATTTTACAAAGTATACTCTCATACTATATTAGAATTCAACAGCTCAATAATACACGGGAAACGCTCAGTCAGTATTCATTGAGTTGATGAATGAATGCAGCTTGTAGCAGGCACCTATTAATTGAACACTAAATATCTTTAGTTGATTCCTTCCCTTTTCCAAAGCAATCTTGGTTTGGGGCAGGTATCCTCTCTCTTCCAAGCTGCCGTGTGTTAGACTCCATGCTCAGTCCAAACTGCGCGATCTAAGTGGGCCAAGGGAATGATGTGGGTTCCTTTACCTTGCCTGCTTGTCAGGTGGGAAGTCAGCACATCAGCAGTCCTTGGAAGGAGGCAGAAAAGAATGTCCAGGTTCTGAGAAAGAGCCTGCAAATCTTTTCTTTTGTCTGGATATTTTTGGTGTATAAATGCAATAGCCAAAATTGTTTCAGCCATTTCCTAATGTGGAAAATGAAGAAATTGACATAAAAGTTTTTGTGGAAGGCAGCAGAGGAGTGAAGTCAAGGCTTGGATTGTCCTATCCTTGAACCCACACCTACCCTCCCATCCTGCCTCTAAGCCTATTAGGATCTTATTTGAATGTGGAAACATTTTGTTAAATTTGAGTGTAATGTTATATATACAACCATTCCCAATATGATAACTATTGCCATTAAGTTAATTTTCAGACTCCTAGCATCCCTATAAGACAAAGCCGAGCTGGTTTCCAAGGCAATGCAACAATGTAGGAACAAACAGCCTCATCTTTCTCCCACTGAGTAACTGGAGACTATGAATCGCTGAGCCTGTGATTGGCAGCCCCAAATGTAGCACACAACAACACCAACACCGGGGTTCCTCTGATGCCTCCCTACTGTTGCTGTCAGAGGCCGCAGAGTCCAGTGCACATGAACAAAACACTGCCTGGTCCTGCGCCGTCCTCACATCTTCTTATGTTTGAGGGTACAGGTACAGCCACTATATCAACTCATTTTGTCGGAGGTCTTTCTCCTTTTTGCTGACCCTCTGTTTTACCACAACACAATTAAAATCACATTTATTTTTATGTACCTCCAGAGTGGATACAAAAATGTGGTATTCGTTTCATTAATCTATAGATTTGTGTGTTTTTAAAATATCCCAAACACAGTACCAAACAGTTCTGGGAAGGTCTTTGGCAGTCTGATTGCCAGTAGCTATATAAAAGGTCAAGAGGTGGAAACCACCAGGCCTTCCACAGGAGGAAGGTACGGCTTGCCATTCCTTTAAAGAGTGACGGTCTAGGAAATCCACAGAGGCACTTCTGCCCTGTGCTATAACGTCTCTATGAGTTGGAAGTGACCCAATGACAGAGAGTTTGGTTTCTCGGTAGTCCTTGAAGTAATAAAACCTTACCTGTTACTTTCAATTAATATGAATTCACCAATGGCGGAGCTATTACATTGTGACAGAGAAATTGAGGGTTTGGAGTGCAAATTAACAACTTCTTACTGATTTCTAGCTACCTGAAAAAAATGTCTCTAGGCACTTTAAATTATTTCAACTGTGATATGATCAGTGCATATATTTAAAATTTTATTAATTATGGTGACAAACTTGCAAAACAAATAAAAATTAATCGGGATGTATGCTTACGGTGTGAATTACTTACTATACATCTTCTAGCCATATTCTTTCTAACTCCTGCCAAATGACTGTGACTATGTAGGATTGGGTCTAATTCCTCTTTTCCTGGTGGGTCTTTGTAAAAGGTGAAAGAAGCCACTGATAGAATTATGATTCATTTGTGAGAGATTTTTTAAACAAGATTAGTTGTGATTATAAATATGTGAAACAAAATATAAATTATTGTTCCAAATAATTTTCTGGGGTTTTCTTAAAGTGCTCCAACTTAAGACATGGTCAGATAATATTCTAATTTTTTTGTTACTATTGTTGTTGTTATTGATGTTTGCATATTTATTCATTCCTAGAAAGTTAGTATAATGTATTCTAATACTGCCTTCGCCTGATTTATAAGAATTTCTCTAAATTACTTTAAACTTTAAACAAACAATAGCGTGCACACAGACACGGGCTAGTGGACACGCTCATGCATTCATTTGGGTACATTCCAAATTTCTAAGGTTTTATTTGAATTCTTTGCTCAATTTCACACTCACATATTTAAAATTCTGAGTAAAATAGTAATCATTTGCTATTTATTTCATTATGTGCAGAAGAGTGCCTTCTTTAGTTTGTAAAAGGACTTTCCACTGCCTTTGATTACTCATTTATATAGAAAACCCGAGGCGAAAGATGATGCCAGTCTAAATAGACACTGTGGCATTTTGGATTTGACTATATCCATTGAAACAAAGGAAGAGTGTTTTTATTCTAGTGATCAGAACAAAGATGATTTGCGTGTTTTAGGACAAGCAATGTATGATTTCTCAAGAAGAGTCATTGAGCTCGAGTTTGTTGAGATTTGTCAGTAACTTGTCCCACAGAAACATGTCCCCTAAAAGCTCTGGTACACTTGGCATTATCTTATCGTGTAATCGAGGAGCAGCCATATGACAACACGCTCCATTGATCCTAGGTTCCTGTTGGGAGGTGCCACGGAGTCGATTCTAACTCATAGCACCCCTGTGCACAGCAGAGCAAAACACTGCCCAGTCCAGCGCTGAGGTCAAAAATATCGTGTTTAGCCCATTCTTGTAGGACTTCATGAATCCATCTCATAGAGGGCCGTCCTGTATGTTGCTGTCCCTCTCCTTTACCAAGCACGATGCCCTTTTAGAGCAGTGGTTCTCAACCTTCCTGATGCCACAGCCTTTTAACACGGTTCCTCATGTTGTGGTGATTCCAATCATAAAATTATTTTTGTTGTTACTTCATAACTGCAATTCTGCTACTGTTATGAATCAGGCAACCCCTGTGAAAGGGTCATTTGACCCCCTACGGGTCACGACCCACAGGATGGGAACCGCTGTTTTAAAGGGACTGGTCTCTCCTGATAACATATCCAAAGTACGTGATGCAAAGTCTTGACATTCTTGCTCCTAAGGAGTGTTCTGGTTCTATTTTTTCTAAGACAGACTTGTTCTTTTGGCAGTTCATGACACTTTCGATATTCTTCTCCAGCACCACAATTCAAATGAATGGATTTTTTTTTTCATTTTTCCTTATTCAATATCCAGCTTCCACATGAACATGAAGCAATGGAAAATACCACTGCTTAGGTCAGGCTCACCCTAGTCCTCAAATTGGCATCCTTGCTCTACATTTCGAAGAGGTCTTGTGCGGCAGATTTACCCAATGCAAAGCATCCTTTGGTCTCTTGATTGCTATTTCTATGTGCAATGGTTGTTGATCCAAGTAAGAGGAAATGCTTAACAACTTTATTGTTTTTCCCCTGTTGGACCAGTTGTGGAATTTAGTTTTCTTTACATTGAGTTACAATTCACACTGAAAACTGCAATCCTTGACCTTCATCAGCATGTGCTTCAAGTCCTCCTCACTTGTAGAAAGCAAGATCGTGTCATCTGTATATTGCAAGTTGTTAATAAGCTTGTCACCAACTTGATGCCAACTTGTTCTTCATATAGTGCAGCTTCTCAGGTTATTTGTCAGCAAGTCAATTCAATGAACATGGAGAAAGGCTACAACCTTAGCATGCATCTTTCTTGATTTTAACCCATGAATTATTCCCTTGTTCTGCACAACTCCCTCTTGGCCCATGGACAGGTTCCACATGAATACCCATTCTTCTCAAAGCTAATCATGGTTTGTTAAAAGTCAAGTAATTGAATGCTTCTCTACAATAAATAAAATACAAATAAACACAGTTTTGGTATTCTTTGCTTTTAGCAAAGATCCATCTGATATTGGGAGTAAGATTCTTTGTTCCAAGTCCTCCACAGAATCCAGTCTGAACCTCTGGTGGCTCCCTACCAGTGTCCTGCTGCAACGGCTGCTTAATGGTTTGCAGCTTTATTTTCACACAATATCAGTGATATGTTCCTATAATCCGTGCATTCTGTTGGGTCACCTGCTTTTGGAATGAGTACAACCAGGGATATCTTCCAATGAGTTGGCCACATAGCTGGCTTCAGTGCTTTGCCAGCTTGTTGAACCATTTCAGCTGGTATTCTACCAAATGTAGCCTTTCCACTGGCTAATGCTGTCAGTGCACTTTGGAATTCTTCCTTCAATATCATTGGCTAAGATAATATGAGTATGCTACTCCTTAAGAAGGTTTAAGATTAACTAGTTCCGTTTTACACAGTAATTCTGTGTATTCATCCTATCATCTTTTCATGCTCCCTGCATTGTTCAAGGTTTTCCCCATAAGAGCTTTCAATATTGCAACTTGAGGCTTGTGGGTTGTTTTTTTCTTAGACTGTTGACAACCTATCCTTTCTTTGTAGTCTGTTCTTAGGCTGAGGACTCTGCTGAATTCTGTTCACCTGGGTGAACCTCCTGGTGTTTGAAATACCAATGTCATAGCTTCCAGAATCAGAGTGACACACCAGTCACCACAGTACAACCAATGGCAGGTCAGTAATAGAGTGTAAACCTATTTGACAGAGTAAAACCGCTCCATAGGGTTTCTGAGTTTGTAAATCTTCACAAGACCAGACATCCTCATCCTGCTCTTGCAGAACAGTGGGAGGTTTGAACCATCTACCTCAACTGCCATCTACCTTAGCCCGAGTGCCACCATGGCTCCTTGACATGAAGTAAGGAGGATGGAAGGTAGAAAAGGGACAGTGAGTTATATTAACATTTGTTCAGGAGACTCGTGTATGAGCAAACAAAGGTTACAACCACATTCGGAGGTTGCAATTGATAGGTTAAGACCTATTTTATTGTAAAATTTGTACTTTATCATGGCATTTCTTGGTACATAAGAGTAAATTTTAAAAGGTTGTGGTACAGAAATTTCCTTTAAAAATACATATGTAAAGTCCTTTTCACCAAAGCACCATTTAGGATACAACTTCAGGGAATATTATTATATAGTTAAATCCTGTTATACTTATTCACAAAGTCTAGCCTTCTGAGACTTTATAAAATATATTAAAATATTTATGTGAATTTTCTAATTCTCCCAGAATGCAAGCAAATTATTTTAGACATATAGAGTAACTTGTTCAATACACAAGAATATAGCATGGCAGCAACTTATTTAGTGTTATCTCAGCTATGTAATGTCAAATGAACCCAAAAATATCTTTTGTTTATTATTTAATTATTTCCATAAGGAATAATGTGTCCTCATTTTGTAAAAAGACTCAGTTTTGACAAATGCCACACAGACTTCTAAAACATGGCATAAGAATGAGCTGTTGATCTACAGAAAATGGGAACATTTCCAAGTATATGTGACTTAATTGCAATTATTATACTTAACTAATATTATGTATGCTAAAACTAATTTAACCTAAAATTTAAAATAGTACAAATATGACATGTGAATTGTTACGTGGGACATATTTAACTTGACTATATGCTGTATTTAGAGTTCTGCTACAAAACCTATATTCTTTATTTTTCAATGAGGTCTCTTTCTTTTCCTAAAAACGACAAGATTTTATCTCTTTTATTATTTTAATCCCTCCAGATAACATATCCAATGTACCTGAAACAGAATCCCACCATCCTAAGGACCTTTCTAGGTGTACTTCTTCCATGATAGATCTGTGTGATCATCTAGCACGCTATGGTACTTTCAATATTTTTAATGAAAACCATAATCTAAATGCAATTTGAATTCTTCTTCTATCTTCCTTATTCATTGCTCAGCTTTCATATGCATAGGAGGCTATTGAAAACCATGGCTTGAGATAGGAACGTTTTTGTTCTCATATTGACATTTTTGCTTTTTTAAAAAAACTTTAAAGTGGTCTTGTACACAGATTTGCCCATTGCAATAAGTCATTTGATTTCCTGAATGCTGTTTCCATTAGCATTGTGGATCCAAATCCAAGGAAAAGGTAACCCTTGACAAGTTCCATCTTTATCCATATATCATGATGATGTCTATTGGTCCTGTTTTCAGAAATTTTGATTTTTTTTTTACATTGAGCTGTAATCTACACTGAAGGCTGCAGTTATATATATTGCTGATGAAGATCATATGTATTCAGTTCTGGCAATTACTCCTCATTCTGTAGATCAGTTGATATCTTACTTTTCTTCTTTTTATGTTTAGTCATTTTAATAGGCTCGGAAGGGTGGCATGGTCATATAGTTGGGTAACCATCAGGTTCTTGGTTTGGACCTACAAACTTCTCTGAAGGAGAAAGATAAGGCTCTACAGTGCTATAAACATTGACCGTCTCAAAAACCCAAACAGCCACTTTTACTCAGTTCTATAAGGTCACTAGAATCAAAACCAAATCAATGGAATTATATTGTGGTTTTAATTGTTGGAATACTGATGTTCAAGGATGAGCATATTTTTCTATAATTATTGGGATTTGCATGTCTTTTTAAGGAAACACCTGTTCAAGTACTTTGTGCATTAATTTAAGGGATTTGTTTTCCTTCTTCAAAAATTTAATTTATAGAAGCTTTTAATTCACTTGTGTATTTTTGTAGACATTTTCTTTCACTAAGTAAGGGTAGGGGCAGAGACAAACTATCCAACAGGTTGGAACCTGATGACCGCTCTTTAAGGATGTGGCATTTAGTACAAGAGAGAGCCACCAAGCAGAGAGGACTTCTCTTTCACTCCTCACTCTCTGCAGGAGCCCAAGCTTGAGGCGGGGCTCCGATCTCCTGCTGCACAGCACACCCTCCTAGGAGCCATCAGGACCACGGTGAGTATATTCCTTAGGGGACTTTGGATTCATATTCACTCTGCGTCTCCCAGCCTGTGCCCTGCACTGTAGTTGCTTGGTTATCCCACTTCCTGTGCACCAGCTTCCATAAGTCGAGAGAAGCTTGGCTTGAACCAGACTGGACTTCCCTATTTCTACAGCTTTGTAAGTCATTTCTTGATAGAAATCTCTTGCTATTTACATACAAGGATCACTGATTTTTCTTCTCTTGGCAACTCAACCGAACACACTAATTAATTCCTTTTAATACTTATTGATTTAATTCATTTGATTATGCAGTTTTTAATTTTAAACTAAGTTGATTTTCCCTTATTATTGTATTTTGTATAATTCTTTAAATGTTATATTAAACATGACCATGAATATTGTTTTCTATGCTATTGTATAGAAGCTTTCATTTTCTATATTTTAAGGGTAGCAGTTTCTTGGAATTGATATGTGATTTGAGATATGGTATAGCTATCCAATTGTCAGTCTTTGCTTTATGATTTTCCTCCTTGATTGAAGTACAAAATAGCCTTCCTCGTTAAGCAGTTTGATTGATATACCTCTATAATTCCTTCATTTTTCATTTACTCAATCATTTTTATTGACATTTACTTTGTGCCAAATACAATTTTAGACAGTAGAAACAAAGAGTGAAACAAAACAAAGTAAACATAATAGGGGTACAGTTTTCCAGTGGGGAAGAATTAAATACAACCTGCGACAGCGTGATAAGTGCCAAAGAGAAAAATAAAGCAGGAGTGGAGAAAATTAAGGACCAGGGTTGGGTATAAACCTAATCACTAGGGCAATATGACATTGCTTATGAGTTGCAAATAGGAGTAGAGAAGTGAAAAATAGAAAGGGCTGAGACAGGCAGATGTCTTGACCTGCATGAGGAAATCACGTGTTAAAAGTTCTTATGTATGAGACCACTGACCATTTTGGAAAAAACAAAGCAATCCATGGAACTGAAGAAAAAATGATAGGTTGAACTACATGAGGACAGAGAGGTAAAGAATTTGGAGTGTACAGGCAGACCCCACTATCGTACAGCAAACCTTGAGGTCAGCATAACCACGTGGGTGCATAAGCAAATGTGCTGAAGAAAGCAGATGATGCCCAGCTATCAAAAGATATAGCATGGAGCCCTGGTGGCCTAGTGGTTGCCTGTGGGGCTTCTAACTTTAAGGTGTAGCTGCTGGAGTCTTAAAGGCTTGAAGTTAAATAAGTGGACATCTAGCACAGAAGCAACAGGTCCACATGGAAGAAGCACATCAGCCTGTGTGATCATGAAGCATCAATATGATTGGGTAACAGGCTTCAGAAGACCCAAAACAAGCTATATTGTTGAAATGAGGTGGGTAGAGAAAAGACCCCAAACCCATCTGTAGACAATGGGATATGCTCTCACAGAAAGGTCACAAGGAAGAGATAAGTCCACCAGGGTGCAGTCTAGCACCAATGAAACACACAATATTCCTCTGGTTCCTTGAGGCTTCTGCACCGCCCACTCTCATGACCTCTTTCCTTCCTTTCACGGAGGGCTAGACCAAAACATGTACTCATGTACAGATAAGAGATAAGGGCTCACAACATGCCAAATCCAGGAAAATAAATGGGAGTAGCAATAGCAGCATGGTAGGAGGAAAGTGGGGAGAAGAAGGGGAAACCAAACCCAGTGACCGACACATATGCATATCCCCCTCCCCACAGGTAGAGGAGCACCAGAAACCATAGTGCAAGGGAGAGAGTGGTCAATATACGATATGAAAATAATAATAATTTATAATGTACCAAGGGGTCATGAAGGTGAAAGGGGTAGAGGGAGGGGAAAAGAGGAGCTGATACCGCGGGCTCAATAAAAAGTAAATGTTTAGAAAAGAATGATGGCAACATATGCACAAATATGCTGACACAATTGACATATGCATTGTTAGAGGAGCTGTAAGAGCCCCAATAAGATTATCTTTTAATTTAAAAAATTGGATCACTGAACCAGAAGAACAATTCTAAAGCTAATATATGTTTAGCAGTGAAGACATGATCTGACTTAAAGTTCAATAAAGTCACCCTGGATCCTGACGTGCGAATGGACTGGAGGTGGCAAGGAGATGGTGAAGACACAATCGCGTTGCAACAGCAGTACGGTGTGTATGTTGTTGCATGTTCTTGGTATCATTTTAATGCGAAGTCACCCTACAGAGCAGAGTAAGGAACTGTTTAAAGCTGCAACGAAATAAGCACACATCTTATGTGAAGTATTGCTTTCTAAATCTTAAAAAAATCACTAAGAGGATTTTTTTTACTTTTATGATAAGTAGAATAAAGTATCAACATGTTAATTTTTGAATTCTGATGGCGATCAACTCATGTGAAAATGGAAGGGCACTCTTAAATATTTAAATAAAGCTGAATGAAAACTAGGAACTTCTTATAATAGATGGCAGTGGTTACCAGTTATTACAAAATCCGAAAATCAATTTTCTTATGAAGGACCAAAAGGTATTGCATTTAGAGGCCTTTATTCATAAGTAAAATGCAAAGTCTTATTGCAGAGAAGATAATAATGTAATAAATGATATTTAGGGGGCAAAGATATTGCAAGAACACAATCATTGCTAAAGCAAATTTTTCATAGTTAAAAGAGCTTCACATCCCATCCATTCATTTTAATTTTTTTAACAATGCTTATTACTCCTGTCTTATTTTAGGCAAATGTGCTAACTTAAACAGTGTATACACACACACAAACACACACAAATAAACACACACATAAATGTTGTTGCTATTGGGTGCTTGTGTTAGTCTGGGTACTTTAGAGAAACAAATCCATAGAAACTCATGTATAGGAGAGAGTTTTATATAAAGGGTAAGTGCACATCAAGAAAACACCCCAACCCAGTGCTGCCCAAGCCCACAACTCCAACATTAACCCATGTGTCTGAAACTAACCCACAAAGTCCTCCTCAACTCACACAATAAACACTATGAAACCGACTGCAGGAGGAAAGCCAAATCAGTGAATGTGTAAGCATCTCGGCACTGGCAGGGGTCTCCACATGGCTGCTCCAGCACCCAGGGCTGCATCGGGGTAGGTCCATGCAGCTTGTCCTTTGGGATGTCTTGTAGGAAGTGAGCCTTGCCAGCTAAAGCAGGAACTGGCTAAGGCAGCTGCACTCTGGTCTGACCAACACAAAGCAAGAGACCCAAGCACTCGGAAGGCGAGACTCACCAAGCCATTTATCCCTCTGTTCTTCAATTAACCCCACATGTGTTTATGGCCAGGTTGACACAATAAACTTTGTCAGTGCCTTTAATGGCCTCTGGCTCCTAGCCACCCTATATGTAACAAAA
Organism: Tenrec ecaudatus; assembly: GCF_050624435.1. Lineage (NCBI taxonomy): Eukaryota > Metazoa > Chordata > Mammalia > Afrosoricida > Tenrecidae > Tenrec > Tenrec ecaudatus. The sequence continues at coordinate 55,039,996 of NC_134545.1, read as the reverse complement.
CGAAACACTGCTCGATTCTGTTCCATCTTCACAATTGTTCTGATGTTTGAGTCCATTATGCCAGTCACTATACTGATCCATCTTGTTGTCCTCCTTGTTGCTGCCCCATCCTCTCTACCAAACATGATGCCATTTTTCAGGGACTAGTCTCTCCTGACAGCTTATCCAAAGCAGGGGAGACAAAGTTTCACCATCCTTGCTTGTAAAGAGCATTCTGGCTGCACTTCTAAGACAAATCTGTTTGTTCTTTTGGCAGTCCAGGATACTTTCAATATTCTTTGCCAGCACCAAGATTCAAATGCATGGATTCTTCTTCGGTCTCACCTATTCAATGTCTAACTTTCACATTTATATGAGATGGCTGAAAATACCATGACCTGGGGTCAGGCATACCTTAGTCCTTAAAGAAAGGTCCTTGTGTTCAATACTTTAAAGAGTACTGTGCAGCAGATGAATCCAAATGTCATGCATCATTTCATTTCTTGATGGCTGCTTCCATGAACATTGGTTTGGATCCAAGCAAGATGAAATCTTTGCCAACTTCAGTCTTTTCTCCTTTTATCACTATGTTATCTCTTAGTCGAATTGTAAGGCTTTGGAAAAATAGACTGCCAAATTCTGAGAGATTACCCCTGAAAACTGTATGAATAGCTGCAGATCATCATTGTATGTGTGTGGGTAAAGAATATTGCAATAGGGTACCAGTTCATACATACATGCTTTATTCTAAAAAATAAGTTTAAACATAATCTTCAAACTGTAGAGGTTTTCCCACAAGTTCTCTCAGTAATCTTGTCTTTATATCTTTTTGGTGCCTCAAATAAAGGGGGACTGCAGTCAAAACAGTGGCTTCTCAAGGGATCTGCTGGGTCAGTTAAATTCAACACAGAGATGTCAGTTCTGGTGTTTATAGCAACTATTTCTGATTTTCCAAAAGGGTAATATAGATAGATTTTTTAGAAGGACATGGGAAAATTAATGGAACTTATTATTATTTTAAGAAAGTTGAAAACCATTGGTAATAAACAGGTTAATAATGTTGCACAGGATGATTTTTCCCGTCACAATACACCTGCCCATTCTTCAAGAGGGAAAGGACTTTCTTGTGAGAATGTCACTAGAGAAGCTTATCTGCTGATTCTACCACAGATTTTTCAGTGTTCTAAATATATAAGAAAAATTTAAAGGAACTGATTAGACTCCTTGCAAGAAACCAATACTGCTATTTTGGTATGGTATAAATTGAAAACCCAGGTTTGGGGGTAGTGTTACAGAGACGAAAACACTTCTAGAAGTGTATACTCACTGACATTGAGTCCATGCTAAATCACAGAGACCCCTGTGGGTGGGGGAGACATGAACTGTTTACTGGAGTAGAAACCCCAATCTTTCTCCCAGGGAGCTGCTGGTTGTTCCCAACAGCTGACCATGGGGGTCACAGCCCAATACATAACTAGGGCACCACCAGAGCATAGAGCTGGATAAAGTGTACGTGGAGAGAAGACAGACACATTTTGATATTTTCAATTAATAAAGATTTCTATGATTTTCATAATATTTTCACTTATTCTCCTGTGACTCTGTGTGTGTGTGTGTGTGTGTGTGTGTGTGTAAATATGTGAGAATACATCAGACTTGAGGTTCTCCTTAAGTACATCAACCCTAGAATTTCACAAGAGGTTTTCCAAAGACCATATGAAACTCATGATGAAGTAACAGTATGTGTATCTGTTGTTCTTATTAAGGGACCAGAAAACAGTGAAGCACATGACGATGAGACTATAAGGCATTACTTCCTCAACAGACTGCCATCAGGCCTATTCCCGTTCAACGAGACCTGTCAATCTTTACGAAAGCAAGCAATCTCATTATTCTCCCATGGATTGGCTGCTGGGTTTGAAACCGACCTTGCAGTTAGTAACCCAATGGTTACCAGAGCTCACCACCAAGAACTTTTTTGCTTCCTCTACATCCATTTCAAAATAAGACACTAACATCTGCATCATGCATTGTGATTTGCCAAGTGCTGCCCATGCCTCCACTCAATTGGTTTACATTTCTTTGACTTAAATAGCATTTCAAAGAAATGATAAAGTGGGTAGAACACTCAAGTGCAACAATTCCTCTGTTTTAATTTTGTACTGGTTGGAACACGCCTGTAATTTGAAGCATCTATTTGCACAATGTTGCTTTTACAGGCTTTACACATACCTTAAATCCAAGCTACATTGTGTACCCTCAAGCCATCTCCCGCTTTATCCTTTTAAGAGTCTTTCCTTTAGGAAAACACAAGTTCATGACCATGGCCTAAATTACAAAATACATTTAAAACACTGGCTCCTGATTTTCTATACTGTAAATAAAATCTTAGCAACTGCACAAGAAGAGGATGATATTTATCTTGCTCTATGTATCTCATTTTGGAAAACTTCCCACTTTTCATTCATTTCTGTCATCTTAAGCCATATAAATGTCTCACCTTTACTTAACTGCTTACAAACAAAAACAAAACCAAAATTAAGCCTGAGGATTTCTATCTCCTATCACCAACATGCACCAAAAACCAAACCAAATTGTTTGCCATGTATTCCATGTTGACTCAAAGCGACCTATAGAGCGGGTAGAACTGCCCCCTGTGGGTTTCATGGACTGTCACACTTTACAGGAGGAGGAAGCCCTGTCTTTCCTCCCCCACTTCCTAAATCACTCTAAAATCTCAATCTAACTTTTAGGTCTAAGCTCCAGACCCCTTTTTTTGATTCACAAAAAGTTTTTAAATGTACAAAATAATATTCATGTTAAAATATAATAGTTTCAGATCATTACTACATGTAACAAGTTAGAATTGTCCCGATCACAAAACAGGGTTTCTAACAGTGAAAAGGAGCTATGCTTGGCCATATTATGTATGCATAGTCTTTCTGAGGAATGGAAACAGTGTAAATATTTTCTGAAAGTTAGAGGAGGCAGAAATCAATCAACAATACACTCTATTAAATGCCAAATATCTGGTACACACACACACACACTTTATCCCATAAGGCCACTTTATCCTATAAGGTTGCTAAGAGTTAGAATCAATGGCATACAACAACAAATCTTTACAAATCATTAAGGGAAAGATAATTATGGGCATTTGACAGACCAGGTAACTGAGGCTCACATAGTTTCACTACAAAGTCCACACTGATGGAATCTCACAGCTAATGTTTGATAGAAGCAAACTGCCCATCAACAGTCTGTTGGACCACAAGGCTCTCATTCTTTTGGGACAAAAAAATAACAAAACATATATTGGTGGATTATATTTTTCTTTTTCATTAACGTACAGCTCATTTCATTGTGTGTCATGACAATGCATACATATTTATGTTAGATTATCTAAAGATATTCAATATAATGTCAAGGAGAAAAGTGACACTGATATTCATCTAAATATATTAACATAAAGGCATACAAGAAATAGAAAGGTTGTTTCCTAATAGTTTTCTTTTGGACTTATATAGTCTAATGACTTTCCTTCAGTCTATGATAAGTATGAAATTTACTGAACATCTGGTGTTCAACAGGCACCACACTATGCCTGTGGGATACAGGGATCATTGACATGCCCTGCACCCCTGCTCCCCAACCCAGAGGGCATCTGGGTATGTCCCAGTGAGCTGCAGTCAAAAGGGTCCTAGGAGAGAAGCACCAGGGGTAGCCCAGGTAGTACAGAGCTTGAAGGAAATATAATTATGCGACAATTTTAAGAAAGAGAATTCAAAATTATGAAAAGGAAATTAGATATCACATATAATGTATATTTAGATAAAAGAATAACAACACAAGATACACAAAACAGTACAAATATCACAACATTGAAAAGCAACACAACTCTCAGACAGACATCTATCACATATTTTATTACATTGTGTACAGTTTTATTGGCACGTAGTCCACATAGCATCTAATTCAATAGTTTAATACCAAGAAGAATTGTACAATCATCAACACAAGCAGTTTTAGAATACTTTCATTTTAAATGAATTTTGTAATCACATTCCTTCCCAGTGCCCCATCTCCTCCTGTCTTCATTGTTTAATCTCCAAATCTCCTTACCCTCCCCATGTCTCCACCCCAAATCCCCTACCAGCTCTGCATTAGTTCTTTTCTCTAGGCAGCAGCTCCCTCCGTGCTTCACACACTGGCAAACCCAACAGAAACAGTAAAGAACGGAAGTGAAATAATGTGGTAAGGATAAAAGAGTACTAATATAAGGATGAAAATGTAAACAATGAGTAAAAAAGAAAGGTCCACCATCAACATATCAAGAGCCAGGGAAGTAATTTTTGCTATGAAACAAGTCAGAGATTCTTGCACCTAGAACAAATACAGGCAGGGTCTAGAGGAAGATCAGCTGACCCCGTTTCAAGCTTGGTCCGGTTAGTTGAGAGTACAGTCATCTATGCTTGGTAAGAAGGCTTTGTGTGTGGCTAGAAGGGATCCGACAGCAGGAATCCGACTAGATACTCTGAAGATGGGTTTGGGGTTCCCACTGTCCTCCACTACCTTCCACAAGCTGGGGGTTCACACTTGTAGCTCTGAGATTTTTCCCTTCAACCTATTTGAATTTTGCTATTGTCATCTTTGGATCACACAAGCTGCTGTGCTTCTCCCATGTGGACTTTGTTGACTCCTAGCTTAGATGACTGCTTGTTTGAGCCCAAATCTTTAAGATGCTAAACACTATTATGATTGCTACCTGGGCACCACACTTTGCTATAGCACCCTTATCTTCTGTGATCATTTCATGAAGGTGAATATTGAGCACGGCATGTTATCAGAACGAATTTTTTTTGGTTTGGCCAGAGTCCAAAATGAGCCCAGGATCCATCTGATGGTCAACAGAATATTACATATTTCTGGCTGTATTTTTCTGGACTATTCTTTCATTAATGACTTTTCAGTGTTTTTTTATTGGTAGAATACAAAGACAGTTCATTCTTTAACATTTTTGGATGATTTTTAATTATTATTGATAATTCATCAATCAAAGATATTGTAGGCTCACATTGTGCAATTGGGAATGCCATGCAAAATTTGCAGATAGGCTCTTTCAGAAATTTAAGCTATCAGAGCATTTGAAGCTTTCTTTATAAAATGATTAATCTCAGTTAGAAGTGATCGTATATAACTAATTTGCCATCAATGCTTCTTCAGACTGGCATACGTTATGCTATTTTATTGATGTTGTGTGTTAAATTCATTTCTATTGTCTAGAGAAGAACACTGGAGACCAGTGCATGATGTCTTGCTCGCTAAGCACAGGTCAGTGAGTTGAACCCACCATGCACTTGAAGGAAGAAAGGTAAGAAGCCTTGGGAGCCCACAGGGTGGTGCTGCTCTGTCCTGTAACACGTTGTCCTTGAGTTGGAATCAATGAGATGGCCCTGGTTTTAGTTTTAATTTCTTCAGAGGTCGCGTTTCTATTCACTAATTGGATTGTCGAACAATCCAAATAGCACCTTACGGTACCATTTCTTCCATTTGCCGTTGCAACTTTACTCTAGTTAAGAGCAAATTTCAACTCCTAAATGAACTGGTCCATACTTCAAAATTACCTGTTGCCCCGGGACTTAAGACGGAAATTTCTGGATGAGAGAAGGAACTCCAGGAGGGTAGAATTGGCAGTCATTGGACCTTGCTTAGGATCCCTGGCTAAAGGGTATCCAATAAAGGGGTTCAGGGCCACCATATATTTACTATCTTAATGCCCTCCTTGAATGAATATGAAATGTATTTATCTGATAGTAAAGATCTGTCCTTGTAAGGAATGCTGTGGGAAATTTTCCCCTACCGTCAACCCCCATGGTCGGTGTAAATAAAGTCCAATCATTTAAGAATTGAATCTATACAAAGCAACAACTCGTGAATTACAGTTTGCAGCTGGACTGTACTAACAATCTTTTACTCAACAGTGTCTTTAATTCTATGTCATTTGATGAATTATTGAAGTTATCAATGAAATCACCTTATACCCCAGGAGAATGATTGATAATGTTTTTGTTAAAATGATAATAAACTCAAAGAAGATAATAATACTGCTAAAGTAAACCAGAGTTGTACATAACCTATGGACAAGCAGGTGGAGTCCGGACTCCCACTTAATTCTAGCCCCAATCCAAGAACAGTTCATTCTTATGAGATAGCCATACTTGATTCTTGCCTTCATGAAGTTATCACTGGGTGCTACAGCAAAGTGTGGTGAAGAAAGCACATGGTGACCCACTATCAATTGGAATGATCTCAATTGGCTGCTGTGTAATCCAAAAATGACAAATACCAAAATCAGAATATGCTGAAGGGAATGGGAACAGGGTTTAAATTGTGAATGCCCAATTTATGGAAGGCTATAGAGGGTAGTGGGAGCCAACATTCAGTTGCAGAGTGCATCTTTTTTGGATTAAGCCTCTGGCCAGAGTTGAGGTGCACAAACAGCCTTACTGTGAGACAAAACTTGATTAAGGTAAGATATATGATACCTGCTCAATTGATGACCCTCTTGACTCATTCTGAATTTGTTCTAGGTTTAAATATGTCTCACTTGTTCCTCAACAGAAAATCTCCCTTTGGCTTATTATATTATCAGTGGCCTTTTCTTTCTTCTCTTTTAAAAAATGTTATCTTTTTGTTTCTGTTAGGTTTCCACGTTTATGAAGCACAGAAGGACCAGATGTGTAGAAACAATTGATGAGGTGACTTACGGGGGATGGAGGGGCGAGTGAATGGAATTGGTGAGTAAATCATGAGTATGAGAGGGGTAGGGTGCATTAGAACTGACTTTGATGATGCATATGCAGCTCGTTTTTTAAGTGAACTGACTATAGAAGTGTATGATATGTGAATTTTATATCACTTCAACTAATGAGGAAAAAGAGCACGGTTCAGAGGCTTTTCTGACATTAACCTTGGTCTTCTCTTTCTTTGCTGTCTTTGTAGTGACCTTTTGCTCTCTTCAAATACATGATATTTTTGATGCCATCCCACTATAATCAGGTCTTCTGCCATTACCATTTAATGTATCACATCTGTTGTTAAGATGTTCTCAAAGTTAAGGTGGGATATAATAAAGGTCAGATTTTGAATCTAGTGGACTGGTTAGAATTTTCTTCAATTTCAACCTGTACTTAACATGTGAGCTATTTTTTACAAATATTTTGTTGTGTATATTTTTGCACAATTAAAAAAATATTACATGAACAACAATGAATACAGGGTAAAAGAAAATGTTCTAAACTTGATTGTGGTAAAGATTTAACAAATATGCTTGATACAATTGATATGGCTGAAAAAATTGATGTATGGAGTATTATAAGAGCTGTAAGAGGCCCCCCAAAATAATCTTTGAACAACAACAACAAAAGAGTTGCTTAATCTTGCCACATGTCAGCCATTGATTGTCTTGTCCACAGTCAACCCATAGCCCTATTTTAGCTGCAGATATTGAACTTCTTTATCACCAAGTCCCATGGACAGAGTCAACTTGACTTCTGCATATTCCATCTGGAGACGTCTACGTGGAAAGTCACCTTTTGTTGATGGAAAAATGTATTTGTAATGAACAGGTCATTGGTCTTACAAAAGGGAGCTCAGTTCCTGGAAAGGGTCTTCATGCTTGGTCAAGTGAAAGGGCGTCAACAAAGAAGACCCTTCATGAGCTGTGTGAACACAGCGGCTACAACAATGGGCTCAAACATAAGAACAATTGTGAGGATGGCACAGGATTAATCTGTCTTTCATTCTATTGTCACAATGAGTCGGAAGTGATTTTATAGCACCTAATAATTGTATATCTTCTATATGGATGTTATATCCTCCCCTACATTAATTAATGCTTTGACATGATCTAATTTTTTTTGGAGTCATTTTATATGAGTAATTTTATTGACCTATCATCTTTATAAATGTTCCTTATATTCCATTAAAATTTCCTAAATGTTATTAGAAAATAATACACAATTGTGGAGCCTGATGCTTCATCTGTTTTACTGATATATGCCAAATATCTCTCTAAATTAAAATGACATCTATTTATCATATAAATAATTTAAATATATGTTATTTGATTTTTCTCTTCTATATTTTTATATTCTATTTTAGAACTTTAACATTTTAGTATGCCTATGTGGCAAAAATTAAACACATATTTTTGAATCTGGTTTTGAGGAAGCTGAGTTAGGATGTGTTAAGTTTAGTCTATCTGGATGTGTTTATGTGGTTGACAGTGATTTTAAGGCATGATGTAGGAATGTCTATCAAGACTGTAACAATTCACCAGGCCTCCTGGCAGGAAACTGTAGAGATATAAATTGTATTTTGCGATGTGAGCATGCCCTACAGTCACTCCAAATCTACCCAACATGGGAAGGTGTGATGGATGGAAATAAGTACCAGCGCTGTGTAAGATCCAAGCAAGAAGGCTTCTTTCTGAGTCTAATACTTCAAAAGGCCCTCATATCTCCAATTCATACACAGTACATTTATTTTACAAACCATGGCCAACATTCACTGAGGATCTGACATTCAGAGTTGATGTAGTACAAACTATAACTTTAAACATTCATTCTTGAGAGCAATCCATTCAGGCCCCAGGAAACAGTTCTCCACAAAGCTCACCTTAAATCCTACAAGTCAATGGCAATTGAGTGTGAAGGCCATGAAGGATTGTGCAAATCAAATATTATTTATGAATTCAGGAGAGATTTGAGTACATAAAGAACTTAGATAAGCTAATCAAATAACCAAACCTTCCTTTACTATATCTAGAACGGAATGGTGTCTTTACTGTAAGAACCAGTATTTCTCAGCTGTGCTGGAGCATCAGGAGTGAATTTCCCAACAAGTAAGGTAAACACAAGCCTATTTGTATTTGCTTACTGATTTGTACTTTGAAATTTCAGACAAGTTTCACCACATTTTTGACCAGCATCTAGTTTCTATCTTCATTGTGTGTTTCAAGTTGTGATTCTAGAAGTATGCATGGAGTAGTACAGCATGCATGGAGGCTAAAAATGATTTAACAATAGTAAATGCATGGTCATTAAAAATTTAACATATACAGGTATATAGGTGGTATGTGTGAAATATGATAGCCATTCTTTCACTGACAATGAGAGGAATATTGTGCATAAGTTTTGCAGATTATTTTATATTTTAAAATACTTAGTTGATTGAAGTAGACGTTCAAGCATAGTAAACATATTTAGCTTGATTAAAATGATTGTGTTTTAAAATTCCAAAACATAATTTAATCAATCTTTTGACTTATTAAATAAATGAGAATGTTTTAAAAGAAGTTCAATTTTAAATATATTAAAATATCTGTTATTTAATGTTTGTTCTAAAAATAAGCTATCATCTGTCTTGTGCATTGAGTACAATTACATTAAAAATTCTTTAAATCTCTATTGACAATAGAACATCTATTTTTATTGAGGACCTAGGCGCTAACCATATAGTCATTTTGGTAAGGAGCCCTGAAGGTGCAGTAGTGAAACTCTTGTCTTGCAATCAGAAGGTTGTCAATTCACACCAACCCAAGGGCTCCTGGCAGTGAGACCTGTCAGTTTGTTCCCATGAAGATTACAGTCTAGAAAACCTTCTGGGGGATTTCCAATGTCACACGTGGTTACTATAATCCAAAATGCATTTAATGGAAAACAACCATCACCTTAGGGGCAACCACTTTGCTAAGAACAAAAGCAGTAAAACAAAATTGATATGATTATAAATTATCAATCTTTTATTCTAGCATTCATCAAACATCACTGGCCCATCGATAGAACAATCAGACATGCCTAATAAGAATTACATTTAGTTTATATGAAATTGCACAAACTGGCAGTCAGTATTGGGTGACCCAATAAACAAGGTAAATAAACTTGGATTTACTTTGCTTATTTGTTAACCTGTCTTGAAAATTTCCCAGCCCTACCTAATCCTAATCAGCCCAGCACCTATCTCTGTGCGGAGAGCACATCGTTTGGGTCATCCAGTGCAGCAGCTATCCTCACTACTTAGTGTAGGGGACCCTCCTAGCAACACTCTCCCATTCTTACCTTTTTTTATTTTTTTTGATCCCCTCACCACCAGCACCTCTACCTGTGGGTGTCAAGCACCACCCTCCCACCTGCCGTGAGTCAAAGACTTGCACACGCCAATACTTCCAGTGGATCAGGAATCTGAAAACTAACCATGGTTTTCTTGTTATGTTGCTTTACCCCAAAATTTACAATGACAGGACAATTGTAGGAGTTTATTATAAGAATTTTTAAGAATATTGTCAACAGTAATGGTGAAAAAAATCAGGAAAGTTGATCTGAAGAAACTTATTTTTTTGTCAATCACAACAATGCACCTTCTCATTCTCAGAGGGCAGCGGGGCTAGTCTGTAAAAAGAGATGGTGACATCTCCTGAAGTACATTTACCTAGATGAAGGATAGGTCAAGAATGAATAGGTAGGTTCACGTTTTGATATATTTAATAAGTAATTTTTAAAAAGTACTTTTTCTGCTTACCTTAACAGAAGGAAATGAAATAATAAATAATGAAATATTTAGCTAAAAGTAGTTTCTTTTACACAAAACATATTAAATAACCAATATATGTCACCAATAAAAATATGTGATGTTTATTTGGATATTTTCTAAATATTCTCTACATAAGTGTTTTGTATTTATGATCAATTAAATTATAATACTTTTTTAAAATATTGTTTGGTCTCCTAGGAGCCAATGTATACATTTTTATCACATTATTTTTTCTAAAAACCTAGGATTTAAATGATGTTGATTTTTAAAAATTGTACCAATAAATCACACATGCCAGTTTTAAGCTGTTGCCAATAAATTAAATTAGGGTTTAGACTGAAATTAGATGCAACCATAATTAAAACAATTTTGATATTTTTTCATTCATTTTCAAATGGCAGTTAGAGATTTTTCACCTGTCCTATATATAATTTATCATATGTCTAGGATTTCAAGATGCATTTTCACATTGGATACTGAAACACTTTTGTTATGGCTAATATATTTTTATCTTATTAATACTAAAAACATATAAAAAATCAAGAGGGTGACATCCAATGACATAACTCATCTGAGATAAACCCCAATATGATACAATAAGAAAAAAATTCAGAAAGTGTTGAAAACCAGATCAGGCCTAACATGCACCAGAGGGGGATCAACTGACAGGGCTTTAACTTTTCAAGATAGGCTTATCATTTGAATCTTCTATAGTCATCTCTCCAATGCACTCCATTTGGTCACCACTCCCCTCCGATCCCTCTATTATGGATCGAGGGAATCATTGGAGGCTTATTTCCTGTGCAGATCCCACAAATGTATCTCGGGCTCCCACTGTTGTCCATAGCCTTCTGCAAGCCAGTTTCTCACAAGTCAGGCTCCGGTACTATTCCCTCCTTTGACTTCAGATTATATGATTTTCAATCCTTTGGTCCCTGATGTTGGTGTGCTTCTTCCATGTGGACTTGGCTGACAGCTCACTTAGTTGGCTGCTGCTTAGAAACAAGCCTTTAAGACACCAGGCACAATTTGATCTGATAGGCAGGAGCCTCACCATCAATTCTAATGTGACACACAGCAGTCTGGAGAGTGCAAACGTCCCCAGTGTCTCCAAGGGTGGAATCAGCAGACCACCACTTCTTTCTCCTCTCAGATAGCTGGCAGATGAGAAGTGCTTGCATTTCAATTAGCAATCAAGCTATGAATTACTATGCCATAAGTGAAGTATAGATATCACTTAGTTGTGTTTATTTTATCATTTTATACCAAGGAATATGTACTATATATTCTTTGTGACTTGCTACTGTAGTAGGGGTGGCTCTTCATGTGATTCATCCATGTTATTGTGTGTATCCATAGAAGACTTTTTTCATTACCTAATTGTATTTGAGTAGAGATTCAAAATTATATTCATTCATTTCAATATTAATAGGAATTCAAGCTAGTCTCATTGGTCAGCTCATAAAAATACTTAGGTGAACATGCCTGTATATATTTTTTTACTGAAACATAGGTGAAAGAATACTCTAAGGTAACTGAATTTCTGATTTGTAAAGTATATGCACTTTTACTTTATTAAAATTATTTTCTAAGTTGTATTATAATTCTTATTGTGACATATCACCAAAAAATGAAGTTATTTTGTGTATCAATTCATATTTTAACCAATCTGATGAATGTGTATTGATAACATTAATATGGTTTTCATTTGCAGGTTTTTTTATAGTGAAATTGATCACACCTCCCAACATATTTTCAGAATAATTGATTGATTAATATAGTTTCCCCACTACTCTGAAAACATACTTTTGTTATCTACGAAGTTTTCATTTATATATATTTCAATCTATATCTAGGAATTATTTTTATCTGTCATTTATAGCCTTATCTAAACTTTATCGCTCTCATTTTGTATACCAGCTTGCTTTAAATTCTAGAGCTTAAAGATGATAGTGTCCAGTAAGGCAAGGCCATTCAGTGAATTTCTCTTCCTTAAGTACTCCTTGGGTCTTATAGACTGTTTGCATTTTCATACACAATTTCATAGTCAATTCATTATTTTATACACATACTAAAGCATTCCATTTAAATTATATGAACAAGTATGCAAATTTGGGAGACAATATCAAATAACCCAGTGAGTTAGCATAGTATACTAGTAGTCCATGTTATTTTGAGGACTAAGATGAGCTTAACAAAGTCATGGTATTTTCAATCACCATTCATGCATATGAAAATTGGACACCAAATAAGGAAGACTGAGGAAGACTTGATGCACTTGAATGATGGTGTTGTCAAAGATTGTTGAAAGTACTGCGGTCTGCCAAAATTACAAACAAATCTGTCTTGGAAGAAGTGCAGTCAGCTAATATGGCTAGACTTCATCTCGTGTACTTTGGAAATGTCAGGAGACACCAGTCCCTGGAGAAGAGGAGGACCCCCAACAAGATGGATCGACACAGTGGCTGCAACAATGGGCTCAAACATAAAAACAATTGCATGGATGGTCCAGGCTTGGGTCGTGTTTCCCTTCTGTGTATAGAGGGTTGCTAGGTATTGTGCTGACTCAGCAGTACGTATAACAAAGCCAACAAACAACTGGAACTAAGTGTCTGTCAATGTGGCATACTGTGGTGCCTTTCATGTGCTGCCACCTGGAAACTATGCTACTAGTATTTCAGATACCAACAGGGTATCTAAAGGTCTGAGAGATACCAGACTAAGAACAGACTATGTGGGAAGATAGGCTGACCACTTCTGTGTGATTGACTGCTAAGAATCTTATGAAGAGAACTCCTTGGTCACAAATAATTATAGATTTTTCTCAGAACAACATCTAAACTGTAAATTATATGTGTTGAAATTAAATACAATACCTCTGCTACAAATCCGCTGCCATCTAGTTGATACTAACACATCGCAATCCAATACAGGATATAAAAGGCTAAAAATCTATATAGGTGCAGGCAGTCTCAACAATTAGCCTATACTATAGTAGATGTGATCACAAAAGTATCTTATTTTAATAGTCTTGTTTAGGTTCCGTTTAGTGCTACATAATGACTCATATTGCTTGACTCACTTTAAATTATTTGAGATGCATTAATCTGCCTTGACCTTTATGTGCTCCAGAAATACTCATAGCAGCATACGGTCCTTAGTGTCCATTCCCATAAAGAGAAAAATATTCTGAGTGAGATAACAGGAAACACACACACACATGCACACACAGAGCAAAACAAAATTTTTATCTCAGGCAGGATTTTTTAAATGACTAAGTGAATTATTAAATGAACTGAAATCAAATATTATTCTGGTAATGGCAGGCTAAAACGGCAACAGATTCTGAAAACAATCCCAAAAGGAAACCGAATCTCTATTTGGAGACAGTTTTCATTTCCAAAGCTATTTACTCCTTGTTTGAGTGAATAAACTCGAGAAATTTAATTTATCCTCTCTTTCAATAACTCAGCTCATGTCTCACAGTTCAATAACATGTCTCACAGTTCTGTACAATTTCAAAGCAAACCACTAGAGAATATGAGATAAAAGAGTATATTATTATTTAAATTTTATGGTTCATCATTTTCATGAAAATTATGAAAAGTAAGACTGTTTGGAAGGAAAATCATTTATTTGCCAAGTTAGCTCATCCAATCAATCATGTTTTGGTCTGTTTCTTTGTATTTCTCCCACTATTCTACATTTGTTCACTTGTTCACTCATTCACTCAAACACTCAAGTTTTCTTTTGATAAATAGTAAGAACTATAGATTTTTCAGGATGGAATTGACATTTGGTCTCTATGATCAGAGATGTCAAAAGCACTGCAAGAACATTGTATAGTTCTCAAATGTTGGGAGAAGGAATATTTTTGAAAGATGGTTAGGCATTTTTTAAAACATCCCATAACCCTTTATTCTATATTAATTTATGGATAAACTATGCTCCCAAAAGAGGCATTTTTAATGTAGAATAGAGAACAACAATAACAGGCTATTTTATAAAATTCATTTCAGAAAGGTTATATGTATATAAATATATGTTTATACATACATGTCAACATAAAGAAAATAATGATCCTCAAAATTCAGCCGATAATTAACATTATGATAAACAGAGAACAGATTGATGTTGTCAAGGATTTCATTTTACTTGGATTCACAAAATAGGCACATGGAAATAACAGTCAAGAAATGAAGGACGTATCACAATGGCTAGATGTGTTGTACAGATTTCTTTTAAGCTTTGAAGACTAAGGATGTCACTTTGAGGCTAAACTCCAATTGACTCAATTACTGGTATTTCCAGTCACCTCAAAGGAATATGAAAGCTGAACAGTAAATAAGGAAGACCATTAAAGACTTAGGTGTCTTTGAATCCTGCTGTTGACACATAATTGAATATACAATGGACTGATAGAATGAAAAAAATCTGTCTTGGAAAAAACACAATTATAATTGCATTGTAAGCAAAATTGGCAAGACTTCTTCACATTTATTGTACATGTTATCAGGAAGGAGCAGTCCTGGAGAAAGATATCATGCTTGGGAGAGAGTCAGTGACAAAGAAAAGCTTCAATGTAACAGATTGTCAGCGTGATTGTTAACAATGTCAATGAGGCTAATGCAGGCCCAGGGAGTGCATGTCTGTGTTGTATCCAGGGTCAATTTGAATCAGAACAGCCTAGACAACACAGTAGCCGGTCATTCTGAGAGTCAAGGTTAGTTGTCTTGACATTGTATGCAGTGTTAAATTATGTAGCCATGTGCTGGACACAAATGATGTCTATATGGATTGTAAAAAGAGTTGTATGAGCCCCTAATAAAATGATTTCTAAAAAATTATGTAGCCATAATTAATATACCCCTTTAGCATTGACACAATAATTTTCTTTTTTAAATTAATGATTATTAGTCCAATAAAATAGTTTTATAATTTAAAATATTTCTACATTAAATGGATTAAGTTTAAGACCAAAATCAGACATTACTGAAAAATCTAAAAATAAACTCCATTGTGCCAACTTACAGCCAAAAAATATCTATTGAACATCACACACAAAAAATATCAATTGAGAATAAAATACAAGCCATATACTGCTTGAAGTATTTGGGATATAAACATACCCATAGGAAAACCTTTCTTTCTTCTAGTCTTCAGATAAAAAAAAGGCCAAAAACAATCACAATAAATGTTTGATGGAAATATGTTTTTTGACCCATGTATGAATTTTTCTTTACTCTGAACAACACCAAACCAACATGGTTCCTCTAGGCTAGAAATAAGGAAGAAAGATAGAAAGAGGTGGGAGTTCCCATCCAAGATTATCCATACATATGTGTGAAAGAGAAAAGTGATAGAGATACAGAGAAAGCCAGTGAGAAAGAAAAAGAGGGGAGAGAATGTTTTCTCAACGTGAATACACTTTTTGTTAATAGTTTGCAGGAATTTTAAAGCTGAAAACCCCTCAACTAAGCGCACAAACATACACCACTGGGGCTGATTCGGACTTAATGAAACCAACAGGGCAGAATAGAAGTCCCTCTTTGAGTTTCTGAAACTTTTGAAAATTTTAAAATCATTTTATTGGGGGCTCATACAACTCGTATCACAATCCATACATAGGGGAGCAGACAACCTTATCTTTTTCCTAGGAAACAACTGCTAGTTTGACCCACTGACCTTGCAGTAAGCAGTCCAATGCATAACCCACTACTCAACCAGGGAGCCATTCAAACGAGTAAAGCTACCAACAATATCTTTTCTCAATTAATATTTAGATTGGGAACATGATTTTATTTTCTTTCAGCCGGGGAGATACCACCCAGATTCTAAATCCACTGTTACCCGGGAGCGATTCCGAGTTTCCGATAGGGATCAGAGAGCTTCAGATTTCACCCACAGAAAGGCTGGCTGGTTGACGCAAACTACTGGCTTGGGAAACGCATTATGCCATGTGGCTCCTGGAATATATCTATCTATCTCTTCTCTATCTCGATCTCCATATAAAATCTACTTTTTCCCATATATTCTACCATCTGTTACTATCTTTTATATTTGCTCTCTTCTACAGAAAAATATTTTTAAATTTAATTTAATTTAAAAAATTTACTGGTAGATCTTATATATTATGGAAATAGGGGGAAAAAACTAAAACAATAAAAGACCACTTGTTTCGGGAGAAAAATCTAAAAGCTAAAGGATTCTGAATGAAAAAAAAAATCTTACGCCACCACAACAACGCACTTGCTCATTCCTTTCATGAAACAAGGGCAGTGTTATTAAAGTTTCTGTGGGAAGTTAATGCAACCACAATCCTACTTGGCTCCATCTAACTTCATTTTGCTTCTTCATCCTTCATGGTAACCATTATTGTTCAATTAATAATCTAAAAAAGACTGCCCTGACATTGTTAAATTCCCATGATTCTAAGTAGCAGTAGACTAAATGGGTGGTATAATTGCTTATGAAAATGTTGAGCTGGATGAAGCTTTATTGAGAAATAAAACTTTTAATTTTATCTTGTAATTTTTTTCATGAACATTTTGAAGTCTCCACGTATTTCTAAAGTGTATTACATGCATTAACAAGCCTTTACTTTTTAAAGGAAAATCCATACTAACATATTTTGTACTGGTCTGAACTAGTTCAGTCATAAATAAATCCATAGATGATAAGTCAAAACTGGGACACGTCCTGGTTTAAAAACGTTAGGTGAAGCACCATGTTAGCCAGAGCAAGAAGAATTGTGGGTCAGGTTCCCGGGATAGGAGACCAGGAAAAGATTTAGTGCGTCTTTTCAGGGGCCTTATCGATAAGATTGGATTATTATCTCCACTGCAGAGAGAAACAGATATTCAAAGCAGCTACGTGAACTGCTCTTTTTGAGTCAGGAACTCCTGTTTTTGACTCAAACCATCCACAGATTTGATTGCTATGCATATTCATATTGTTTTTGCTTTCTAAATAGGAGATTGAATTTCCAGTGAGGTTTCAATGCACCACCTTTTACGTTTCCATTGGCATTGATATTTCCATGAGTCCTTTTCTGAACCACGTTGGACTGTTTCTAAGCCCTTTCTCTTTTCTTATTTATTTTTTTCAGTTTCAATTATTTCTTTCAATTTATTTTATTATGGTGATTTTTTTAAAAATTATTACTTGGGAGCTAATACATATATGATTCACTAGTTCAATCATATTAAGTGGTATTCTACGAATGCTACTACAATCAGTTTTCAAACATTTTTTTCTTTCCTGGACTCCTTGACATCATTTCCCTTTTACCCACTAGCCCCACCACTATTACCTTCCCCCCCCCCCAATAAAAACCCTTATTGTACTTGCTGTCCCAAGTTCATCAATCCTGGGTTACACACACCAAAAACCAGGAAAAGCATATAACACTACTTCAAGAAGGTGACCCTCAACTACATAACACCTCTAAGTTAAACTCTAATATGAACAAACAATAAGCAAAACAAAAAGACAGAAAAGGTTGAAAATCAAATCAGGTCCAGTGTGAATCCGAGGTGGATCAACTGACAATGTTTGTGAAGTTCAAGTCAGCTTTATCCCTTTGATCTTCTGTACTCCTCTCTCCAGTGCACTCCTTTGGGGAGCCACTTTCCCAGTATCCCTCGATTATGCAAATAGAGAGATCCCCAGAGGTTTATTTCCTGTGTAGTTTCCACAAATGTATCTGGGCTCCCACTGTCATCCACAGCCCTCTGCAAACTGAATTCTCATCCATTCTGGTAACTGAAAAACGTCTTGTGTAGATCAAAGATGATGTTAATAGAATGGTGTATAGTAATCCTCCTGAAGAGAAAATGTCCTGAGTAGAGCATCAGTGAGAATTCATGACCGAGTAAGTGCTTTCCCCGACAGAGTAGCACGAAACACCATGAACATCACATTGCTTATGCTGAACTATTTCAAATAAAGACAAACTTACAAATTATGAATAAGTACTTGGCTATACATATTTAATACGGTACAAAAAGATGAATGGACAAATCAACTCTTGTCCATAAATAGCTTATCAGAAGATTTGGTTATTCTTTCAAAATATTTGTTGATTGAATAAATATATTAAGAATGGTGTAAAAGACTAATGACTATGAAAGAATGTAAACATTCTGTGTGATTCTAAGTTATGAACATGAAAATAGATATGAGAGGTAAGCGGGTTTAAGAATGGTTAAATAGATGGGGTTTTTTAATGGGAGGGAAAACACAAAAGCAAAGAGTTAAAATTATCCATACACACACTCACAATGAAATTGCCAGTTCCAACAAGTTAACTCTTTTTCACTTGTGCATAGTGTTTCGTGGACACTTAGCTTATGGAATGTATTGCAGGGCTTCGGGGTGCTGTGATTAATTACCATACATATCCAGCTACCCCTGGAAAAGGCTGGAGACTTGGCATCCATTGCATTCCTTGTAAATAGCTCACAATTACAGGATGCCCAGGGGGGTGGAGGGGTGGGATGGGGGGGGGGGCAAGGAACTATGAAACTTATACCTAGATCAACATAATTAAGGACAAATAGGAGAAAAAAACAAACAGAAGAAGACTGACTTTTGCCCAGGACGTCTTTTATTGTTGAGTGCACACACCTGTGGCTCTAGGGAATGTCCCCCACCCGACAACTTCACTGTTGTTGTGTAGACTCCATCTCAGAGCAGCCCTACAGACTGAAGTGCGCTTGTGGGAACGGAGATGATAACACTTTACGAGGGTAGAAAGCTTTGTCTTTCTCCCTTAAAGCTGCCGGTGGATGCAAGCTACTTACTGAAATGAGAGTTCTAATTTATTGAGTAAAATATATTAGCGCATTTGATTGCTAACACATAACAAGGAGGGCTTATTTTGATGATTTTATCAAGCGGGATTAGAAAAATGAATAATTGCAATATTTATCTATTGTGAGAAAAGATACATATTACAATTTTGGTCTATTTCGATACCATCTGCTGTGGGGAGATCTTTCATATGGTTTCTGGTACAGTCTTAAATTCTGAATTCCCTACAACCTAATTTCTAAATTTTATATTTGTTATGATAATATGAGTGTCTGATATTTTCCTCCTGGAATGTGAAGCATATACTATTTCTCATGCTACTTTACACAAGAAAGCATTTCATATTTGTTGAATATTTAAGTTTGTAACATAAAGGTTTGAAAGCAATATGATGAAAATTATTAGAAATCAAACAACATAAGAAAACAGACTCAAGAACTTGTTCACTGAACCTGAAATACTTGAAACTTTTCAACTGGAATACAGTTTTTCAACTCACAAAGAAAACTAAGCATTTTAAACAACATATAATCATTTTTATGTGATCTTAGACTAAAAATAAAGTAAACTCGCTCAAGAAGAATGTGAATTTGTAAACCACCAATCCATAATTGACTATTGAAACAGAACATTTGGGGGATTTATCTGGGATATTACCAGCACAGTTCCCAAATGCAAGTTTCCTCACACAGAATAAACTCCTTTGTACACTTGAACTCAGGAAATGAGGGCATGAGATATGAAACATGAGCAAAATAGCATTTCTTAGCCAAAGTGCATGTGCAGTTCCCATGTTCTGCTTCCCTTGCCTTTTGTATGAGGAAGTGGGTGTTCAGGGTGTCCCCTGAGCATTTACTACATGCAGACACCCTTTTCTGATTTGCCAAAGTACAATGGATCCGAATGCAAGACGTGACCCTCTTCCTTTAGCGCTGCTGACGTTGTTTATGATGCTGACAACTGCACAGCCCAGCAGGCGCTCTGCCAGCAGCTTCTAATGCGGAGTGCGGAGAGTTTTGAAATGGTTGCTAGATGCCATCCAACGGATTCTGACCCCTAGCAAGTCAATGTACAAAAGAACAAAACTGCCCAGTCCTGTGCCGGCCTCATCATTTCACAATCTTTTGTTTGCATCCACTGTTGCAGCTACTGTGCCCATCTCTGCCATGCTTGCCCCTAAGGGGCTTTCTGGCTGTACTTCTTCCAAGGCAGATGTTCTGCTTCTTTGGGCAGTCCATGATTTTCATTGTACCTACTTCTGCCAGCACCATTGTCCACCTTTCACATTCCTGTGAGCCAACTTAGGTCAGGTCACCTCAGTCTTCAAAGCAACATCATCACCTTTCAACATTTTAAAAAGATCTGTGCAGCAGATTTACCCAGTGAAATCTTTGGGGCTTTCTAGTTTTGTTTTGCTTTTCAAAAATACAACATATGTTACAAAGGAAGATTAAGATTAAGTAGTTGAGGGTCACTGGCCTGCTAGAAATTTCAATCATAGTCACTCTATTTTATGTGTTTTCTGTAGATCATTCTGTTGTTCTCAATCCTTTATCCAAAAGAATTTTGTACAATGCTTGCTATGAATTAAATTGTATAAATTCCATATTACGTTGAAGTCCTAACCCCTGTACCTATAAACAACCCATTGTGGAAACCAGTTTCCACTGATATAGTAAAAAGGTATTCTGATGCCATATGGTTGTTCCTAAACTTAATCTATATTGAGTGGTAGCTTATAAAAAGGGAAGATTAGACATGGACATGCACAGGCTAAAACAGATGTCAAAACATAACAACCAAGAAATTCTAGGATACAGAAACAGAAAGAAATAAGGATTTCCCCTTAGAACCACACCTAGTTATGAAGGTTTACAAGAATACTTTGTCAGTTTTTTCCAAATAGGATGGGTGCTGCCTATACATTTCCATCTACATACATATTTATTAAGGAAATACATGATAATTATTGTATTAATATTTTCAGAAATTACATATTTGCCTATCAGAAATAGGTTTCATATTTTTATCTCCCACTGAACATCTGTTTTACTGAATAGTCCTCATTGTTCCTTTTTATTTGTTTTAAGGTACAACAACTCAATGCCATCGAGTTGATTCTGACTCAGAGCAAGTTTTTAGGACAGGGCAGAACCTCCCCTGTGAGATTCTGAGACTGTAACTGTTTATGAGAGTAGTAAGGCTAATTTTTCTTCATAGAAGCCATTGGTAGTTTTGAACTGCTGACCTTGTGATTACAGCCCATGTGCAACCAAAGCACCACAGGGGCTTCACTAGAGTAAAAAGGAAACACCAAATCTCAAAAATGATTTAAGTAGACCATTCATTAATTGTTAAGCAGGACAAAGGCAGAAAAAGACAAATCATCTGCACAAAGAAGACCCTTAACCAGGGATCACAATGGCTTCCAGAGATATAGAGTTTTAAGTGAGAGTTGTGAATAACCTTGTTATCAGACATAGAGCATCGTGGAGTCAAATATAGCATATGTAGTTAGATTGAAATATAATATTATTTGATCTTGTTTCAGTTTTTAAAAAGTGAAGGGGATTCATACATGGATAAAACCTTGAGAGCAGTGGGTCTCCATCTTCCTGATGCCATGATCCTGTAACACAGTTCCTCATGTTGTGGCGACGCCCCAACCATGACAATATTTCCGTTGCTAGTTCATAACTGCAATTTAGCTACTGTTATGAATCAGGCAACCCCTAGGAAAGGCTCATTCAACCACGAAAGGGGTCGCGACCCACACGTAGAGAAGCACTACTCTAGTGCCTGCTCTCTGACCATAGGTCAGGGACTTGAATAGCCGTGCTATCGGGGGTGATGCATTGGAAAGTGGGTTACTCTGAAAGCAGTTAGGTTAAAATTTAACCTATCATTTGATCTCCCTTTTGATCGATTTTAAATTTGTTCTACTTTTTATGATTTTCTGTTTTGTGTTCTACTGCGGTTTTTATGTTTTGCTTTGTCATTGTTTTGTTTGTTTCTTTGTTTTGAGTGTTTTCTGTATACAACAGCCAGTATAGGTACATCTGCAGAGACAATAGTTAGATTACCGTAACTGTTCCTGGGGAGTGTGGCAGAAGAGGTTGGGAGGAAATGGAGAAGTAATAACAATGAGTAGAAAAATGAAGAAAATGATCTAAAATTGGTTGTGGTGATGACTGTACAACCCTTGATTTGATAAAACAGTTGAATTGTTTGCTATGGGAATTGCATGCCCTTCCAAAAGAAAACAACCCAACTGCTAAAAAGCAACACAGGAGCGACGGAAACGGTTTTGCAGCACGGTTAGTGACACATCAATAAGTCACAATTCGAAGTGGGACAACAGACACTAGAATGGAACCATGACGGAGACATGTACATTGTGCTAGAAAATCTTGACATTTCATTTAGGGCCTTCCAACAAAAGGAGACCGCCCACCTGGGGCTAGTGGGAGGAAGTAAAGGCATCCCATGTGCTAGTGCACATTGCACTCTGATGCACTCTGCCCCGGGGCAAAACTACTATCACCTCATGGTGACTGGTCAGAAGGAAGTCAATGGAGACTTCACACAGGTGGAGATTTTGCAAATGGATTTTGGGCTTTCACTGTCATCTACAGGCTTCTACATGTGAGGTGGTCAGAATTAAGTGCTAGTTCTGACTTAAAAAAGCAAAGCTGACAACCATTGAGTCTATCCCAACTCATAGCAACCCTATAGAACCAGTGGTTTTCAATCTATGGGTTGCGACCCCTTTGGGGGTCAAACAACCCTTTCACAGGGGTTGCCTAAGACCATGGGAAAACACATATTTCTGATGTTCTTAGGAACCGAGACACTGCTCCTCTATCCGTCTCCTGGAGGGTCTGCCCACATGCAGTCACATGCAGATACATTTCATTTATTTGTCATTAGAAATAAATATTTCGCAATATATAATGACATATTGTTTTGTGATTAATCACTACGCTTTAATTATGTTCAATGGTTGGGGGTCGCCACAACATGAGCAACTGTACTAGAGGACCACGGCTATTAGGAAGGTTGAGAACCACTGCGCAGGACAGTTTAAAACTCCCCTGTGAATGTCCAAGACTGTAACTCTTCAAGGGAGTAGAAAGCCCTGTCTTTTTCCCTTCGAGTAGATGGCGTTTTGGAATGAGCGACCTTTCAGTCTGCAGCTCCATATGTTCGACTGACATGAGCTGAAAGACATGCCCTCTCTGCCTGCCCACCATAAAAGCAGCGGTGGGACTAGCAGAATTTCCCCACCTGTAGGCAAAGGACTGAAAGAGTATGTATAACAGCTGAATGGTAGTTTCGAACTGCTGACCTTGTGGATCACAAACCAACTGGTAACCAGTACGTCACCAGGGCACCCTCACCAAGCCACCATTGCTGCCTTAATTCCAAGGCAGCAGGGAATAAATAATTACTATGAATGGCTCACTGCCCCTTTTGTTTTGAATGCTGATTCTCTTCTTCCATATTTACATGTTTTGAATACCTACCATCCTTCAAAGCCCACTTCATTCTTCTTTCAATGGTTTATTTTTAATATTTTCTCCTCAATTTTCTAGGGATTATTTTTATCTTCTCTGGGAATACTGCCCTTACTACAGACAGCATACTTAACCTTGAGTTTTTTCCATGGGGTACCTAATAAGAACCTGGAAGAGTGCAAAGGGTGACAAGGAAAAGATGCCCAAGCCAAAGGGGTGGGGGCAGGTTAAAGGCATATTTCCCCCATGCCTCCCCAGCACAGAGAGGGGTGAAAAGCAGAGGGGACACAGCTCCTTTCCAATCGAAGAAGCAGAGGAAGGGGAAAGGTGCGGGTGGGAAGGATAAGATGGTCACTCATCCCAGTCTCTGAGTTGACGCTTGCTTTCAGGGTTGGCCATGTGGACATTGCATGCACTCTGGTATGCAGAGGTATTAAAAAGGGGAAGTAGGCTACAGAAAGCAGGAACATAGCAGAATATCAGCTGGAAACCCAGCTAATAATGGAAGGCCAGCCATTAGTGAATCAAAAATCTAGCTCTTCAGTCTACCCCACCTGCAGATTAGCTGGGGAACCTTTTAGTGCTTCTCGCCAGAGTACCTCTCCGAACAAATTCACGAGTCCCATTTCACTTTTTTTCTCTGATTCTAGTCTGAGAAATGTTTCTCAGCTGAATTCTTTCTGGGAGTGAGCTAAGAATTGGGAGAGTAGAGGCTCACAATCTTGAGGGTCCTCTCCAAACATATGTAAATCAATTTGTTAATGAGAACTGGCTAAAATAAAATGTGAACATCTGGATGTTAGTCCCCAGGCAACACTATTAAAGAAGAATCTTTCCTTTTTCCAGTTAAAAATAATGGGGGGGGGGAAATGGGGAGGGAGGGGGGAAAAAAAAGAGGACCTGATGCAAGGGGCTTAAGTGGAGAGCAAATGCCTTGAGAATGATTGGGGCAGGGAATGTATGGATGTGCTTTATACAATTGATGTATGTATATGTATGGATTGTGGTAAGAGTTGTATGAGTCCCTAATAAAATGTAAAAGAAGAAAAGAGAAAAAATGATTAGGGCAAAGACTGTACAGATGTGCTTTATACAATTGATGTATGTATATGTATGAACTGTGAAAAGAATTGTATGAGCCCCAATAAATTGTTAAAATAAAAAATAATAATAATAATCCGGACAGTTGTGGACCTTTCACCTGAGCAAGAAGTTGTAGTTTGCTGATGGGGATGGGGCAGGGACTATGCAACAAAGAATTGCTAGGGTTTGTTAAAGTTTGGGCAGAAAGGGACAATATGTGTATATATTAGGTAGGTATGGATGCTCAGGAAAATAGTCTATTTATGTAGGGCCATGTTAATTATGTATGCACACAATGGTCCTTCCAAGATGGATCCCATCTCAGAGACGTCGGGTAGTAATGAACAAAACTTGTTCTGGGATGTCATGACTACATAGTTGTGTTAGTTCATTGGTCTACAATCCTGAATGTTATGCTGGTTGGAATGGTATCCTCCATCATGCTCTGCCTACCAGCTCGACTTGTTTGGCTTTGTTAGGGAGCAAATCACGATTATTAACATTTGTATTGGCAGCCACTAGACTTCCTTTAAACCAATGGTCTTAGAGGATGTTTCAACCACAAACACTACATGTGTCAGTGTATGACAATGACCATCATTGGTACAGGAATATGAGGGATTTTTTTTTGTTTGGTTTTCTTATCTGATTGTTGTATTAAAAGGAATGAGTTGGAAAAAAAGGGGATTGGCAGTCCTGATAACCTGCCACAGTGTTAACAAAAACAAGCTCCTCCACCGAAAACAAAGAACATTTGAGCATGGTAAAAGTTTAGGATGTTGGGCCTCTATATAAATTAAACCTACTAGAAAATGTGATCAAAGTAAAATGTGATCAAATTCATAACCAGCCTCATTAACCTAGCAAAATATTGTTTCCTCTGTTATGCGGTTTCTCACCATCTGGCCAAAGAAGTTGGGCTTATCTCTTCTTATCTCATTTCCAACCTCTGCTTTTTTTATTTAGTGTTTTCCACCTGGAACCATAACTATACAAACTGCATTACAATGCTCCAAATCATCCATTTCTGCATAATGATCTTCCTCTCTTAATCTATCAGCTCTATCAAAAAGTCCCAGAGGGTAAGAAGAGTATGGTTTTTAGGGTTGCCCTGAACTAGGGTCCAGGATTGCCAATCACTGTTTCAATCAAAGACAAAGACCAGCTTGATTTGAGGAACTCTGCATTTATTCTCCATACACAATATAGAAGGAAACTGTGGAGTCTACTACCTCCAAACGTCTTCAAAAATACCCTGGAAATCAAGAAAGTCACATACCCAGGTTTTGCAATGCTTGCAGGAAACAGTGATCTGTATCTATATTTCACCAGGAATTACTACACCACCATCCCATGAAGCATCATACTCTCTTATCTAGATGGGAATGCTGTGTTCCCACTTCAATGGTCCGGCATACTCCCTCCCTGAGTTACAATATACCTACTCATTAGGCTGAATGGGAATTTTTACTGCAAGGAAGGGGCTGTTACATTTTAAATATTAAATTATGCCATATTCCAGTATTTTGATTAACAGCAGGATAGCACATTTACCTCCCCCACCCCCATCATTAGTGGGTTCACCATCTTCTTTGTTGTAGATACTCATGAAATGTTTAAACTTAGATTCCACAAGTTTCCAGGAGTTCTGTAATTGGTGATAGCAACCACCTATGCTTTCCCAACTTTTTAAAACTCAAGGAACATTTTCCCTTGTTAGTTCCCCAGAACTGCACACATTCCCTGTGGTTCTGCAAAACTCATCGAAAGTTGTTCTGTATCAACATCTGCCGCTCCTCTCAGAATCGAGAATGTGATTTGCTTAGCCTAGAGGTTTGAAATCATCGAAAGCTTCCAGGTACTTTCACTATACTACTTCTTGGGCTCCAGTTCCCTTAATCATGTTTGTTTTATCCCATCTATTTTAAAAAATCATTATCCTTGATGGAGATGGCAGAAGCAAAATAGAGCTGAATTGTTTCCTCTGTTATCTGATTTCTCACCATCTGGCCCAAGAAGTGGGCTTATCTCTTCTTTGTTCTTTAACATGAATTGGAATTTCATGATGTCTTGCGAAAGAAATTGAAAGTTGTGAACATACCAAGTTGTACTAAAAAGCACAGATCATCTCTAGGGAACTGTTGTGGGAATATCACTAATTGCTGGGTCAAGTTTACAAAGAGCAAGGAGACAGAAGTGAGGCAAGATATCCATCTGAAACAATTAAAGATCAATGGTGGTATAACTATAAAACAGGAAACTAATGTTCTAACCAAAGCATGTGTTCCCTTCAATTATTAATAATTCCGTGTTCTGCACTATATAAAATAGCTTGTCAAGACCAACTGCATTTCTCTGCAAAAACCACAATGACGCACAGAACAGAGATTTGGCAACAAAGGTTCTGTATTGACACCAAGACTCCTTAATAGTCTTCTAAACCCATTAGAGCCATTAAAATCCTTCTAAATCCTCATCCATCTGTTCTCCCCACAAATATGCTTAAAAGGTTAAGAAAGCAGTAGTTTGCATCTCCCTTGCCATTTCATTCCATATAAGTTTAAGAATCTGTGAACTCTGATTCACCTGGCTCTTTTTCTTGGGTCTTGATTACAAATGTTGCACAATAAGTTCTTCCACAGAGCACTCGAGCACCATCACTGTGTGCAACAGCATGTTGAAGTATTAATTAAAACCAGCATTTTTAAAACCAAAGGAAAGAATATGAGTTCCAATTAACCAATTGTATATTAAAGCCATATGTACCCATGGACAGATGTGAGGACCTTCTGCAATGATAATCTGCCATGCCCCTTGCCTGGTTATTTGAATGGTTCGTCTGAGTTGTGTGTGTGTGTGTGTGTATGTGTGTATTCCTTACGTCTCCATTTAACTTCTTTTTACATGTGATAACAATAATGTGCCCTTGCCCAGTAATCACTTGGGTTGGATCCAGCTACATATAGGTTGAATTCAGCAGGTGCCCACAGCCCACTGTACCTCTTATTTATTAAGAAGAGATATAGATCCGTAATGAAGATATTGAGAGTTTGGTTCCCATTCTATCCTCAATAAAAATATAACATATGTGAAAAAAATGATGAGTATTTCCAAAATGTGACAGAGAGACATGAAGAGTTCACCTGCTATTGGAAAAAAAATGGCACTGTGAGACTTGCTTGACACTGGATTTCCACAAACTTTCAATTTGTAAAAACAAACAACAATACCTCAGTATTTGTGATGCATAATAAAGCATGACATACCTGTAGCTTACTCCCAAGAGACACATAGATTTCAAGAGCTTCAATTATATGGGAGGGGACCAGAGGAAACAGGTGCCAATGAAGTATTGGAGTACCAAGGGGTCTCATATTTTAAAATCGGTAATGTTATGACCCCGCATGCATTTTATTTCTGGCCAGAGCATTCTCAAGCTCTGGAGCTAGTATCAATTTCATTTAATACCATTGCCAGTTTCCCTTCCACTGTGCCACTCCCTTTTCCTATGTCCTGCTTGCTTGGCATGTATTGGTCTTTATTTTGGTCAACTGGTATCCCTATTTGGGTGGTAAGTATGTATTTACCTTGATTACTTGGTGAAGGAGCCAAGTAAGGAGGGCTGTGTCTCCTACCATGTATCTGTCTAGGACAGTGCGCAAACATCTGTCCTCGCTGGTTCTCATAAACTGCTTCCTTCCTGAAAATGGTAAGGAATTTGGGGAGCAGCTGCAAACAGTGTTCCCTGGTAGAAAGTAAATAAGAGTGGTACGGGCTGAGATACGGAACTCACTCTCAAGGCTATGAGAAATTCAAGCGTGGGATAGCAAATTTATCTGGGAACATTACCAGTATTAGGACTTAAAAATAAAGCTGTGTGGTCCATCAGGGCTGCAGTGTGTACCGTCTCTGTCTGCGTCTCCTTTCTGCTGCAGTCCTGTAGTGTATGTGTGTGTGTGTGTGTGTGCGTGTGTGTGTGTTTAGTTCCATGCTCATTCTCCCTGCTCAAGAAACCCCATCACTTGGTAACACACTGTTGTATGTAACTCCTGGTGGAGCAGTGGTTAGAGTACTTATTTGATAAATGAAGATTGGTGGTTCAAACCCACCAGCCACTGTGGTAGTTGGCTTCTCTAAATATTTACAATGTTGGGAACTCTAGAGGCTGGTCTGGTCTGCTCTGCCCTATAGGGTTTCTATGGTGAAATCGATTTGGTTTGGTTGGAATGATGGCCAATAATTAAGTGTTCAGTTGGATAAGTGGCACTGTGAGACTTTCTTTACCCTGAATTGCCACAGACGTTCAATTTGAAAACAAACAAACACAACTCCTGTGGAATCACATCTTACTATCTTTGCTTCTGTAAATATTTCAATACTAGAAACTCTACGAGACAATTCTAGTCTGTCGCCTATGGTCACTGTGAGTTGTAAACAACTCATTGATAATGGTTTGTGTAGAACCCATTGGATATTCCAAGATATTAGGCATTTGCAATTCCAGACATTCTGAGTGATAGCAGAAACTACAATAAAAATTCCAATATCATAATTCCTCATTGTAGAATTTACATTTTGCCATTCATTTTTACTGTGGTAAACTATATATCACAAAAATGTTGTTCCACACTTGTTAGCAACCAAGTGAATGACATTAATGGTGTTAATCATGCTGTGTAATCAACACCATTATACATTTATTTAAAAGTACAAAGTGGAACCCCTTAAGCAATAATATATTTTGCCTGTAAGTTTTCCACTCTACAGTAACCAGCAATAACATTTGTATTGAAATAACCCTACAGGTAGGCCTAGAGTTTATGCATGCATCAGCAAAGACACATGAAAATGGTTTAACGGGTCAGCTAGAGTAATAGCTTCTCAAACTCTCAAGCTTCAAAGCAGTAAAGAGGGAGGGCGTGGAAGAAGAGAAATTCTGCTATTAGACATAACTATTGTTTAGAGAGTGAGAGATTGGGAGACAGGAAAAGTACTGGCTCGTATGTGAAAAATGAAGGAAGGTTGCATACATTCATTTTTTAGGCAACCTCTACTTAAAGTCAACCGATACTGTAGAAGGGACCCTGCCTCAGCCACTCTGTGATGCACTTTGGGAAGCACTGTCTAATTTAGTCTGAGGATTATCTGTCAGGGAGGAATGATTTCTCCGATGTTTCAGAATAAATTTTCTCAGCAGAGCTCAGAAGTGAAAAAGTGCATATGGTAAGTGGCAACTGCCCTGGCAAGAAGAACTTACGTGGTCCTGTGTTGTGAGTCCACTGGGAAAAGACAAGGATACGGGCATGGGGAGGAGGTGAGGTGGTGATGATGGTGTCTGTATTCAATGCTGTGTTATTAAATCACCAATTTGTAGCCAAGATCTGCTTTCTTAAATCCCCCTGGCTCCAGGTAATTGTATCTGCTTATTGGTATATTAGCATATCGACTGCTGTAGCATGTCATAAAAACAAAACACTGAACCAGGAAGGTAAAATTATTTCGTGGCCAATCCATATCCTCAGAGTTCCAAATCAACCCCACCAATTTAGAAACCATGTATAAGATTACTCTCAATAAGGATGCAAAACAAATAAAATGTTATCGAGTAGAGTCAGGTTAATGAATGAGAAGAAATTTGAAATTAGAATGTATTTTATATAGCCATTATTTAGATTTAAACTCAATACTACTAAAGAGGCATGAATTTTTAAAGGATTATATAGGAGACCTGGTGGTGTTGCCAGGTAAGCATTGGGCTGCTAACTGCAAGTTTGGTGGTTCAACATCCCTGACCACCCCCAACCCCCCTCCTGCTGTTCCAATGGCAAGAAGTGAGCCTCTCTGTTCACATAAAAATGTAGAGTCCCAAGCCCTGATATAACACAAGTTCCCAAACTTACTAGGCCTCAGGGACCCATTTTTGAAGATCAGACACAAACTACTAATTGTCCCTTTACCCCTGTAATGATAAATGTTTATATTATAACTCATAATCCAGGAGAAGATATAAATATGGCTTTTGCAATTCCCCTGAGCATTTTCAAAACTTCCCCTGGGGCAGTATTGTTCACTTTGGGAAATGCTGCTGGGATTTGGGACAGATGAACTGGCCTTGTGGTGACAGCAGGGTGGCTTGGAGGACACAGAGTTGCTGTGAGTAGGAATTGACTCTATGACCCGGGTTGACGATGAAGGAAAATAAAAATCATGGTTATAAACTATATTATTTATGTCTAGATATACAAAGATCTTTGCAGAAATCAACGAGTTAGATATGTTTCCTTATGTCTCTCTGATCATGACAAAGATATGAAAAATGCCCACATGCTATTCTGCTGAGCATCATTGTAGAGGAAAGCTCTAATACACTGGAAGTCTATTTTCTTCAACTCGTGTGTAGAAATGATTTCCACTAGGCAGTGATGACAGCAATTGAGGGGAATTTCCTAACAACTAGATGGCACAGAGAGATAGATAAAAAAGGGTATTCGATTTTTTTATATATACTTTATCTTCTAGATAATTTTCACATTCCCCTAGGGTTAAGTGAACACTTAGCTAAACCAAATGTGCCATGATGCACACTTCAAAGCTTTGCACTAAAATCCTAGGGAGACTGTGTGTCTTAAATTAAAAAAATGAAATGATAAAGTTATAGTGTAAAGTAAAATTATGGTGGAAGATACAGAAGAACTAAATTACCGATAAAGGTTAGAATTTCAGCAGATTGAAATGAGTTTAGTGAACAAGATAGAAAATCACATCTAGTGAGGAACGGACATGCGGTGATAGTTGTTATACCTACTCTATGTATTTAAGATGACAGAGGTCATTTGGTTGCTTATTTTTAAGCTGTAATAGAAAATCATACATTCTTCATTTTGCTAAGAAAAGTACATCACAGGACCAAAAGAAATCAAATGAAAGAATACTTCCCCATCTCCTCACCTATTATTTGAACTATTGCACAGTTTTCATTAGAAATGGAAGAGATACACATAGGAATGGTAGTAAAATTTAATCATTTAGAAAACATGTGTAATACAAGCCCAAGAGTAATTGAATTATCCTTGTAGAATGTACATATATCAAAATACCATACTTGTAATTCTGGGTTCTGAGGGTCAGTTCCCAAATATATCTGCTTCAAGAGTATTTTAAATTATTTCTTATAATAAAGTGTGATGAGCTCTTCAAAGGGGCAAAATGTGGTATTTTTTCCCCAGCTAGTGCAACATAGTTATTTCCAAACCCCAATTATTCTTATTCTTGTTTATAGATAAGTAATATTTTGCACAACAAAATATTCTCCTTTTAATAGATTTTTCTATATTAAAAGAAGAAGAAGAAAACTAATCATAGGAATCTACATAAGACACCCTTTCAAAATTGTCGGGGGTGAAGGTGGGTCCCTCCACCTTCATGACCTTTCATGGTAACATAATCAAGGTGTGCGTCCTTGAAGGATACGTAATCATGTATGTCTTCCTTCATATTTGTCACTGCCAGATAAACTGGAACTATTCCATAGTATTTAAAACTTAAGACAATCCCCTGGCAGTCAACCAGATGATATTAAAGATGTAGCAAAAGCACAGGGTTTCGTTTCCTTCACGGCTATTTTTTTTTCCCCTCGCTCCTGGCATGACAATCGTTTAGGTTCATGTAATAAAATGTATGAAAGACATACCTATAAATCCCACATTTCATATCACTTCTAAGTGGCTAATTAAGCAGAAAAATTAAATTCCAATGCATTATAAAATCAAACTTAAAACACATCAGTTTTTTTCATTAGAACATAAAGATCTTGGCAGGTAAACCGTTAGCACCGTAGGGAATGAGCTTCGTCTTTTACATTTGTGAAAGGTACAGCGTGATCACTTTGTGCAACTGTGCAGCCCAAAGAGTACTATACGAATAAGAAAATCATTTTGCAGGGGTATGGTTAAGCTTTGTAGTTGAATAGTTTTGCTACATATACATTCTGATTTTAAAGTCAGTGTTTGGTAATTCTGAAATATAAACAGAGTAAATTCTACTTTCCATCACTAGGAAGTAACTCTTGTAGAAATAAAGTTGGAGTTTATCTAAATAAGACAGATTTAATTAAACAAATGTTTATTATCTCCCACATACCAAACACGCTATAGTACTGCTTTGAAGTGAAACCTAAATAAATGTACAGTCAGCACTTTCTAAAACCTTAAAATAAAATAATTTGATGTGGTTTTTTCTTTTTTTCTACATTTAGATTATTTTGAAAAATGTCACTAAGTTCTTGTGGATAGAAGTAGACATCCTATTTAATTCAGTCCAAAGGGTTTTTGTTTGTTTGTTTGCCTTATTATAATTAAAAACACAAAATTGTCTGCTTTGTCTGTACAGACATCTAAGGATTAATAGGACAAAGGACTTGGGTTTTTGTTATTTGATAACAACAGTGAAGTGAGGAACTAATTGATAGCTAAAGTTAATAGTTATTATATCTTTCTTTCTGATAAAGAAAGATTCTGGAGGAATCATTCAGAAACAAGTTAAAACATGACCTCCAAATTTTGACACTAAAAACATTAAGCAGTAATTAGTTTGAGAGAAAGCACAAGTTTTAATAGAATGTGTCGTAGTTACATAATCAAGTCAACTGAAAGATATTAGGAGTGAAGGAGTAGACCAGCCTGTCAATCAGGTCACAGCCTGATGATGCCTCCTTGTGGGCGTGACTTTCTCAAGAGGATTCTGGGAACTTCTCTCCCTGGAGGAAGGCCACATTCTCTCCCTGCTTCACATTCCTGTTGAGAAGCCACATGGCGCTACACTGATGGCAGCCCTAGCCCTAGAGATGCTTCCACCATCATTGGATCCACAAGATTTTCCATCCACCTGACTGTGATCTTCCTCATTCCGCATCATTGCATGTGTTGCATGAGTCTGAGGAAGATTTATGGACTAGTATTGTATTCATTGTCTAATATCAGAAGGATGGGCTTCATCTGGATTGGGCTGGGATGTTTTCTCAATATACAATTGCTCTTTGCTCTAAAGCTCTCTCCTTCACACATAGGAGTCTCCCAGAAATTGTTTCTTTAGTCAACCCGGACTAACACAGGAAGTAATGGTTTTACACAATTGAAAGGTGCCATTGCTATTTATTGAATGGAAGTTTGAAGCAAGGAATTCCCTATGATAGATTTCTATTTATCAAACATGACTATATTAGACAAATTCACAACTGGTGGATCAATGGTAGAGAAAATATTAAAAGCGTGGGAATAAATGGTGTTATATGTATTAATTATAGAATTTCTTAAGAAACACAGATGTAAAAAAATAAATCAAGCTGAAAAATATAGAAAACACAGAATATAGAACCACAAGTATATTAATAAAATGAAATTAGAAATACGTTATTTAAATAGTGTACTATACTGTACTATAACCTTTAAAAGCTCTTTTAATCTACACAGAAATCATGTGTTATTTTCTAAATATTAGAGAGAATGAATAAAAAACTATAACTGATTTATGAGTTTAGAAAGTTTCCATTGTTCCTTAACAACTTTATGCTTTGAATATGATGATCACTTAAGATGCAATGGTCATAAATATTTTACAAAATGTTAAATACATATTTTAGAACCCAGGTCAAGTCACAAATCTTTCTCCATAAAATTCCTCCATGTAGTTAGGTGAACAAGCTTTATATAAAATTTAGTATAGAAGAGTAAAGTGCACATATCACTATCAAGACAATATGGTAGATGCAATTTTGCAAGGGAATATTAAATAGAGGTCTAGTAACTAAGTTTCTGCTTTTATTTCTGAATTATTTAGATGCAAAAAGGATTAAGGGGCCTTCTGGTACACTGGTTAAGGTGCTCATCTCATAAGAGAATGGCAGATGGTTCAAAACCACCATACTCTCCACAGGAAACATATGAGGCAGGAGGCTTGCATAAAGATTTACAGCTTGGGCGGTCATAGTCTATCCTAAAGAATACTTATGAGTCAGAATCAATTGGATACTAGTGGGTTTGAGTCCTTATTATGAATTACTAAATGCCAGTTTGTGACTTAGCGGTCACAAATTCAAATAGCAATAAAAATGATTAGGTTCCAAAGACTGACTCTTTAGAGAATTATTTGCTGACAGAAAGTTAACCCTGGCATCTTTTTCAACATAGCATCTTTGCCACCTTGTAATCAGTGGACTTATTTCCACTACTAGGCTATAAGTTAGGTAAGGCTACATGTTTACCTATTGTGAGTAATAATTACTAAACAAGCATTTATGGACGGACACATAAATGAAGGATAAACTTGTCAATACCCAAGTACTCAGTGGAGGCTTGCTTCAAGGCCATTCCTTTGATTGTGATCCCTTTTAAGATTTCTGTAAAGATGCTAGGCCAGGCTTTCACTTAAGTCTTTTTTTTCCATGCCCCTGTGAGAAACTTTACAGTCCCAGCTTTAAGTTTTGATATACTCAAAGTGAGAAAATGCTAGTGCCTGGGGGAAGCTTTGATTACTTTCATGCCCTAGATATCGTAATCTAATAGGAGAAAAATGTATATCATGCAGATTTGCTTATCAAGAGGAAGGATTTCATCAAAATCTTCAGTGAAAGGAAAAATTATAAAATCCTGAGAAAGGTGATGAAGGGAATTTCAATTGGACATAGAATTACAAGTATGTCAAAAGTTCAGACACGGTTAAACTTCAGAATAAGATTTTGTTTTTAATTCTACCATACTCTATACACTAGTCTTTTATAGATAATGAATATATTTAAGAATTAAATACATATTATTTTAAAATCTAGGTAAACTTTCTCCAGGAAAAAAGAGTAAAGTATGGCATAAAATCCCAGAGTATTACCCCATTCGGTTCTGACCATGGGTGATAAAATTTTAAATATTTTCCACCATCACAAAGTATTTTCAAATAATGTATTACTGATATCCACCAATAAGTTGATGGCTACCTTTTTCAGATGAGTCTCAGTTACTGATTTGCATTGATACTGTGGATCCCTCTGCTCACTCAGGAAGAGGGTAAGTTGTGCTGCTTGCCTTTATACCTGACATTTATTCTGCTCATTATAGTTTTATTTCATATTTCACATATAAATGAACTTAGATATACATCAATTTTTGGAATTCTCTTATCCATCACACTCCAAAGCTTGCTTATTCACTCAACATTGTCTATTTAGGTTTTTCATATTAATGCAATTTGTTTTTATTTATTTTAACTGTTTAATGCACTGCTATTTTCTCTTCCTTCTTTGACATATACTATGTGATTGATAGTATTTCTAAGTTTTCACTTTTTGGAAAACTCCAGACTGATCATAGTCTACAAATCATACACACACACACACACACACACACACACACTAGCTTTTCCAAAAATATACCTTAGGGGATTTACCAAAATAACTTAGGTATTAGGTATTGCTATTTTAGTCTTCAAAGAGATAGTAACATAATTTCATGTTGGCTTGAAGATATGTAAGTGTAGGGTTGGTATACCGGTCCATCAGGTCACAGCCTGATGGTGCCACCTTGTGAACTTGATTTTCTTATAAGGAAGGTCCTGGAAACCTTACCTTCTCTCTCTACCTTTTCCTCCTTGGTGACTGACTGTGACTGCAGCCAAAGCACTCAGATGTTTCCCCCACCATGAGTCCCCATGCCTTTGCACCCACCAACCTGTGCTATTCTTGCATTCTGTGTCACTTCGGTGACTGTGTGAGTGTGAAGCGGGACTTATGGACTATCAGAATTATGGACTTGAGTTGGACTGGGCTGGGATGTTTTTTTGATATAAAGCTCTTTCTTACCCATATATGAGCATCACTGGATTGTTTCTCTAGTCAACCCAGCCTAACACAATAACACTTAATACATGCTGCCCAAAACAACAACAACACTAACATAACACTGTCATTGAGCCAATTCTCACACATAGAAATTCTCCAGAGTGGAGAAACTGTTTCTTAGGGTTTCCAAAACGATAAATCTGCACAAGAGCAGACAACCTCGTGTTTCTCTCAGAGAGGAGCTACTGGGTTTGGACCATCAACTCTGTGACTGGTGCCCAATGTTTAGTTCACTATCCAATTGCACGAGAGCTCCGCCACGCATCCCTCTGTGCTCTTCATTGTCTTGACTACTTGACATTACTGGAATTTTCCAGCTCTTGCCATCTATGACTGGCTCTGAAAATTTCCCAAAGACAATTGCTTAGTTATGCTGGCTATCTCTGTTGTACGATGCAGTTCCTTTCAAGAGATTCCTCTTTCTCATATGTGGTTTGAACTTTAATTATGGGCTGCCGAACATGATTATCTTTACTGGATTACTAACGATGTCCTAGACAACATTCAAAGCATATAAGTATGCCATTTTATTTAATTATTCCACACATGAAAGAATGAGCTCTAGAAGAGCTGGTCATTTTGTTTGTTGTGTAAGAGACTCCAATCACTTTGTAGGTGCTCATAAAATATGCTAATTAAATGCATGAATGCATGAATTAAATGCATAAATTCTGGAAATATTAACTGTGGTCATACTCATTGCTATTAGTGCTTTCATGCAACTCGAACGCATAGCAATCCTATGTTCAACAGCTAAAAGCACCCACTCAGCTCGACTTCATCCTCAAAATTGTTCTTTGAGCCCACTGATAGTGTCATTGTGTCATTCATTTCCTTGAGGCTCTCTGACCCACTAACCCCCCACTTTCCTGAGCTCCATGTCTCTTCCCAGTGACTGCAAGTCCAAAGTAAGACAGACAAATCTCATCATCCTTGCTTCCAAGGAACATTCTGATTGTACTTGCTCTAAGACAGATTTGTTTGTTCTTCAGGCAGTTTATGGTAATTTCAATATTCTTTGCCAATCCTATAATTCAAATGCACCAATTCTCCTTTTAGCTTCCTCATTAATGATGAGCTTTCCCATGCATAGAAGGGGATTGAAAATACCATGCCTTAGGTCATCCCTCGAAGTGAAATCTTGCTCTTTAACACTTCAGAGATTGTGTGCAGCAGACTGGCCCCATGCAATACATCCTTTGATTCCTTGACTGCTGGTTCCATGAGCACTGATTGGGGATGCAAGTAAATTAAAATCCTGAGCAGTTGCAATGTTTCTCTGTTTCTCATGATGTTGCCTATTAGCTTAGGTGCGTGGGTTTGGTTTTCCTTACATTGTCAAATAATTCATACTGAAAGCTGTATTCTTTGATTTTCATCAGTAAGTGCTTCAGAAATCCATAGGGACAGTTATGACCTGCCCTAAAAGGGTTATATGAGTCAAACCAAACTCAATGGCAGTAAATTTTTAAAAGTATGTGAGGAGGCACCCCAAAAAAATAAAAAGAAAAAAAAGCTCTTCTTAGCAGAGGTTTCCTAGTATGCATTTTTCCCACTAGGCGAACATCAAGCTTTGAGTTATTGCCCCCAGTGGCATCCCATAGGAAGGTTCGCTCTGGTCACAGTGAATTTTTTCATGAAAGCAGTTTCACTAGAACCTTGATTTTTGTGATGCCCGATGTAAGAGAATGCATGTAACTGTGAAATTCTGTTTCCTGCTCAGGAAAAATGCCACAGAGACTGTTGTGACATTGAACAGAACTTACAAGGACAGTACTATGGGAAAAATATGAGTGATTTTCTAATTTCAAAAAAGAGGAAAAGTCTTGTTCTGAACGTCTGTCAACTTCCCAATCTGGCAAAAATGTCCACTTGTAGTGCATTTGAGTTCGACCCACCAGGTCAGACTGTTAATCAGATTTTCTATTTAGAGGTTCCAAAAAGATTGCATAACAGTGAGTGACCAAAAAAGGACCTGATTTGTGGCAGACAGGAGACTGGTTATGCCACCAGGACAATGCACCTACTCACACAGCCATCTCAGGGTGCCAGTTTTGGGCAAAAAATAGCATGCCTCCCTTGCCCCCACACCCCATATTCATCTGACCTTTGTCCATGCAACTCCTCTTTGTTTCTGAGAATGAAGAGGGGCAAGAAAGGACAGCGATTTGACTGTAGAAGAGATTAAGATAAAAACAAGGGAGGTGCTCACAGCCATCCAAACAGACAAATTTGAAAATGTTTCTGAGGATGGAATCACAGTAAGGTTATTTTGTAAGAAAAAATTACATAGCTTTGAAGAGAAATTCTTTTTTATTGGAAAGCTTGGTGAGTCACTGAACATTGCATTCGTTTGCGATCTGCAGATTGACCCCCCAGCTGCTACATAACAGATGTTTGTTGTTCATGCAGCCCATACAATGAGTGCTTCAGTGATAAAGTTTTGTACAAATTCTTTAATCTCACTGAGTTTGACAAAGTCAAAAAGGGAATTCCAATGATGGATCTTCTAAAGAGCTAGTTCATATTATTCAAATAAGAGTTCTGAAGTAGAGCTACTGTTCATTTAACTGAGATTAGCTTGAATGAACTTGTTTGTTAGCACAAGGAGTAATATGTGATCAATTCCACTTCACATGCCTAAATTACTCTACGACCATGTGAGTACAGTCATTCACATTGTAATTACCAATAGAACAATAATGGATTGCGTGGGGGAAGCCTATTCAATGTTTTTAGAAAATACACATTCTCCTTGTTTTACCATGACTGTGTAAAGTTGTGTCTACCATTTTGGGGGGTAAATAACCATTGAACCACACATATTTGCTTGAAAATATAATCGCAGACAATCCAAGGTGGTGATAGGTAAGAGGGTGGGGGGGAAAGTAACTTACAACCACGACAAACTGTCTCTTGTTTTTCTTTGCATTTTGTTTTGTTTTGTTGTTTTCTCAAGTTGTATGGGCCATCCTCTGTGTAAGTCGCCCCATCAGGAGTCTAGGAGATGCTGGCTGCAAGGTGTTACCAAATTAACCTAAAGGAAAATCTGAGTTGCTCAAACAAAATTGGTTCTGGTCCTCAAGCTGGTTCTTACGGCCCTTTTGTTATGCCTAGTGTATGTCCGTCTGTGCCTTCATTTCTTAGCACAGGGGTGAATAAAATGAGTAAATACTTGTGTTATAATTAATGTGCTTTATTTGTATTTGTAACAGCAACTCAAGCCTGATTTAGCTGCGTACCAGCTACTTGTACAAGAATGCTTTTTGGCTCCTGGACTTTCAGTACTGTGAAAAACTGATGGAGTCTATGATGTCTTACTTAAAATTTTAGATGATTTACCTTTTCCTATAGCAGGCCAAGGCCCGATTTAACATGAATGGTTAAGTTCTTAAGGCTAGGCTCAGCTTACATATACAGGATTAACAATGCTCCTACTATCTGGACAACGTTCATTAAACCCCAATCACTTTTATGCTTTTCTACTTCAACTTGCTTTTGCACACAGCAGGTGGTTTCTCAAGCTCTCTGGTGGAGAGCGTATTGCATAGTATTTGCAATCAAGACCCATGAAAAGTCAAAGGAACCAGGTGACTCAGAAAGTTCCCAGGCACTTAATCTTAGAAGGAATGAAATGGCAAAAGGGAGATGAAAACTGCTGTGTGTCTTTCTCCCGGGGTGCTGCTTTTCCTGTGTCTGGAGGATTCAAATTCTCAGCGACTTCCTTACAATATTTCCGTGCTACTCTGAGATTCTAGCAGCCCTTCTCAGTATTTATATGACTATTATAGTCTATTTAAATTCTGATTTATATACAGCGGATAGCGAAATTATGGGGGGAAATTGTACCTTTCCACTGTGTTATCCCTCATTTCCTATCATACTGCCATGCACATAGTCTGAGGGATTTCAAAGAGATCTTGGAAAATAGGATAAACTTAATTAATTTTGCAGCCTTCTCATAGGTATTCCATACATTTTTATCAAAATTAAAGTTTGTCAAATATGATCAAAACTATTTCTAAAGGATACATGTGCATTTGAAGCAATTCAGTCTATGATTCCTTTAAATCAACTAAAATTTTAATGTTGGATACTTTGAAGAGACATAGGTTCTATGTATAGAAATATATTGTCATTATTATATTGTATAATTTATATGGTAAGATGTATGTATGGTATATATTTAATTTTTCCAAATTGGCACCAACAGAAAGGCTAAAAGTAAATTATTATAATTCAAAAGCTGACAACATCTATTGAAATATAAACTCTAAATATATAATCTGTAAAAAAATCGTGACAAAACATTTAAAATATAGAGCAATATTTGTATTCATTCAGCAAATACCTACTTATGTATCTCAAGAAAACCTGTGAAAATGAAGAGTTTTATTAGGAAGATCCTGATATTTCTGGTAAGATATGGTGGCTCTAAATGGGTGGCATAGAAAAAAATGTTAATGTACCAATTGTCATCAAGTAGATTCAATCCATAGCAACTTCATGGTATTAGAGCATTGTACTCTATACAGTATCAATGACTGACTTTTCATAAGTGTTTTGCCAGGTCTTTAATCTGAGGTGCCTCTTGGTATACTCAAACTTCAAATCTTTTAGTTAGCAATCAAGTAGATTAACTCATTTTTAACACCCGGGGATATTTTTAAGAAACCCAAACCAAACATATTATCATCAAGTCTAATGTGATTTATGAGAAGCCTATCTGTTTACCTTATGGAAACAGTCAGAACTTTCTTCTGTTGCATTTCAGGTTGGATATAAACCACTGACCTGCAGGCTAGTCATTGAGAGCAAAGCATT
Source organism: Tenrec ecaudatus (assembly GCF_050624435.1). Classification (NCBI taxonomy): domain Eukaryota; kingdom Metazoa; phylum Chordata; class Mammalia; order Afrosoricida; family Tenrecidae; genus Tenrec; species Tenrec ecaudatus. The sequence continues at coordinate 54,998,302 of NC_134545.1, read as the reverse complement.
GGAGCCCCAAAAGGCCTACCACTTATGGTTTCTTTTCTATGCATCCATCTGAGGGTGATGATCTGTCTTTAATACCCATATAGTAGCCTGTCTTTACATTCATTAAGTAGTACAGATGCTGTGAGCTAGGGCATTGGACTGCTAATTGCAAAGATTGTGGTTCAAATCCACCAGCTGCTCTGGAAGAGAAAGGCGAGGCTGTTTGCTCCCATAAAAATGTATTGTTTATTTTTGTTTGTTTTTTACATAAAAATGTTTATTCCCCATACCCCCAAACATGTATTGTTAAGGAAACCCTATATAGAGTTATTATACGTGTATAAGTTGGAAGTGACTTGATGGCAGTGAGTTTGATATTGGGTTTTTACATGAATTAATATGACTAGGCAATTTTTTTCCTATTACTGGGAAAAAAAGCACAGCACCTAAAATTTCCTTGGAAGCAAGGATGAGGAGACTTTATCTCACTCACTGTGGACACGGATCAGGAGGGACACATCCTTGGAGAAGGATAGCTTGCTTGGTGAAGGAGAAGGCTAGCAAACAAGAAGAAAACAGAGTGTGTCCAGCAATGGATTCGGGCTAGCCACTGCTGTGGGGATGGCGCAGGACCCAGAAGTGTTTCATTCTGTTGCAGACAGGGTTGCTGTGAGTCACACCCACTTAGGGACACCTACAAACAGAGCTGCATGCAACAGTTAAACTGACAAAGCTAGTCACTCTCTACGATTGGTATTGAATTCACATCTTTTACTGTATAGTAAGGCTGCAGGAAATAAACAACAATGGAAAGTTTAGCTTTGCTTTGCTCCCAGTTATAAAACACTAGAATTTATCTAAATGATATCAAAAGCGTAAACACTAAAGGAATTTCCTTTCATTGAAAATGATTTGATGACATGAGAAAATAAAACTGCATATTATATACATAAAGCAATTAAATATGACTTGGCACTTATTAGAACACATTTTTAAATTATGTAGAAGTCTTGAAACATAGCCGGTATCCATAGTTTTATTTCTGAATAAAGGGTGTAAATATATTGCCATCAAGTTAATTTTAGCTCATGCCAACCCCATGCTTCAGAGTAGAGCTGTGTAGAGTATTTTCAATGATACTGACCTTTCATAAGTAAATTGACAGGCCTTTCTCCCTAGGCACCTCGGGGTAGTTTCAAATCTCCCACATTTTTGTTAGTAGTAGCTGAACTATTTACCAGTATGGGGCTACTAATATTTTTTCATCACTCGATGTATCTTCAAAATCATTTACTTTGTAAAAATTAAATTATTTTAAAAGATTCCTTAGCATAAATTTTATTTTCATTCAGGTATATTAGAATTGGCTTCTCTCAGAAAAAGAAAAGAAAAACAGACGGAGGGGGTAAAGCAATTAGCATTAAGAAACCTTTTAAGAAGAGACTGACTTTTTCAGAGGGGATGCAGGGGGCAGTGTGGAAGACAATTGAGTGTTTAGTTCTTTGCCACCACAGCAGTGTTATCATAGCATGCGTTGTTTCTGAGGATGAGGACGAATGTTCATGAGGATGTTTTCATGATCCTGCGGGAAGCCACTCTAAACTATGATGAGAGACTCCCTGGATCTCACATGGAATTTAAAGTCTCTCCATTATTGCTGTAGTTAGATGTTTAGACCTGTTTCCTTGCTTCTTTGGATTGCTCCCAAATATATGCTACTAATTTACATAGCTTGTTTTATGGTCAATCAATAAAAACATGATTTACACATACATTCAATATCTTTTTTATATGACTAAATTAGAATTCAGTAGGAAAAGAAAATCAGAGATCTTAAAAGATAATATTAGAAGAAAACTAATAAAAGCTCATTTATTGTAAAAGTCAGGATAAACCTACACTTCTAGCTACTATTTTCAAGTATGTTTGTCTATGAGTGTGCACTTTCTTTGAAGACACTATATAAATTGATGAACCACTGCAAGTCCATACGGTTTGATACGCATAATCCTAGAACCGGTGGTCGCACATCTGCTGCTACTGTCTCATAGCCCCCACTTTCCGAAAGCCCACCAAGAAATGCAGCTCATTATACTGCATGCAATCAATGAGCCAATATCCTCTTGTTTTGAAACATACAGCTTTCCTCTAGTCCCTAAATGCTTCCTTCCCCCCCCTCCCCTCCCCCCCCCAACCCCCACTATCATGATCCCAATTCCACCTTACAAATCTGGCTAGATCAGAGGATGTACACTGGTACAGATAGGAACTGGAAACACACGGAATCCAGGGTGGAGGATCCTTGAGGACCAGTGGTGAGAGTGTTGATACAGGGAGGGTGGGGGAGGGTGGGAAAGAACGGGGGAACCGATTACAAGGATCTACATATAACCTCCTCCTTGGGGGATGGACAACAGAAAAGTGGGTGATGGGAGATGTCGGGCAGTGTAAGATATGAAAAAATAATTATTTATAAATTATCAAGCATGCATGAGGGAGAGGTGAGCAGGGAGGGAGTAGGAAAAATGAGGAGCTGATGCCAAGGGCTTAAGTGAAGAGCAAATGTTTTGAGATTGTTGTGGGCAATGAAAGTACAAATGTACTTTACACAATTGATATATGTATGGATTGTGATAAGAGTTGCATGAGGCCCCAATAAAATGATTTTTAAAAATCCGTGGGAGCCAATTTATAATGCAGTAGATCCAAAACATACCAGATACAGCAAGGAAGTCATCAATGCTGGTAATGTCATCCACGGCTTCAGTGAGGATGTGGATGTGATTCTCCCATGTACATTTGTACATTTCCATGGTGTTCTTGACAACTTGGCTTTTGGGCCTTGCAGCCAAAGCAAGTGCAGCATTAATAACCTGCAATGATATAAAATATTTACATTACATGTTTATTTCTTTGTTGATATTTACCATTGGAAATATAAGTTTCGATACGTTAATCGTTTAACAACAGGAAACTATCAAAGTGCCTCATATGTAATTTCTCCTTTGCTTTTGGTAATAATTTAATTTGAAAACTAATAATTAAGTGCCAAATACACAAAGATCTGCAGGAGATATAAAGTTAATTGGTAAGTGCCTTTACAGATCTTGTATTAGTATGCAACAGGAATTTAATACAGTATAAAATAAATGCCATGAAAAGGAAGAATGGGCAATAGGCCAATGAGAGAGCAAATGGTTCACATGCACCTGAAGTGCTAATGGAAGCCTCAGTCATGACATCTGAACTTCTCATTTGGATTCACGTGCACAGTGAGGTAGAGAATGTCCGCTATGTACACCCCACTGAAGTAAGAATGTTCACTTCAGGCACTTAAGTGGAGAGAAAATATTTGGAGAATGATGAGGGCACTGAATGTACAAATGAGCTTTACACAATTGATGTATTTATGGATTGTGATAAGAGTTGTATGAGCCCCTAATAAAAAGATTTTTTTAAGTATTAAAATGTTTTATCCTAAAAAAATTTCACCAATAGAAAAACCTCTGACTCACTGATTTACTGACTCACACTCACTGACTCATTCATTCACTCTCTGACTGACTCACTCATTCACTCTCTGACTCACTCACTCACTCAGTACTTGAAGTGTCTTTTATGCATGGAGTACTGCTGTAAGTTCCAGAAACACGGAGCTGGATGAAGACACAAGCAACAATCTTTGCCTTCATGAGTTGGTTTTTTTTTTTTTCTAATCACAGAGACAATGAGAAAATTCAGTAAATAAAATATTTGGCTAGACGGCTAAAAGAACTAGGAGAAAATATAAAGCAGGGAAGGGATAGGAGTATGGGGTTGGGGAAGGTCAAAGGTTTTCAATTTTAATAAGACCTGGTGTAAAAGAGGAAATCTGAGTAAAATTGTTGTGGGAAAGAATTTGGGAGAGAGATTTAACAATATTCAAAAGGTAACAAGGCAGCACAGACGCTGAGAGAACCATGAACTGGCTCATGTGGAACCTTCTCTTTCTTTGGTCCTGCTCAGCTAGTTATCCTATTTGGATGACAATGGAGGATCCTCCTTGAATTTCTAGCACTTTCCTTAGAATTACACTGTAGGAAATCAATTTGGCAGTCAAGCTGGAGAATATTGCTATAGGTTACAAGAACATGATAGCACCCGGTCTAGCATGATGGAAGGAAAGAAATAACTTATCAAGATTTTCAACTAATTAAAGGAAGATGAAGATAGGTCAGAGATCGTTGCCAGAAATATTATGCATCCATTAACATTTCCATGGAGAATAATATTTAGAGACATGGAAAACTTTACGCAAAAGTGCAATAAAAGTAGATTATAAAGCATTCTGTTCCTCAGGATGGTGTCAATCCATAGGAAATGGATGCAAGCACAAAGGCTTCCAACAATGATGAATGTACTCTCTGGATGCTGGATTTCCAATTTTTTATTTTAATCTCACTTTGTGGATATATAACTGAATATTTCAGATTTTTCTGGTAAATATTTATGATATTTTTATGAAGATGATGGGAAGTTTTTCACTATCCTCCAACCCCTGTTTGAATCATAGTTGGAAAAAAGAGCTTTTGTGGCACAATGGTTAAAGCACTTGACTATGAAATGGAAGGTTGGTAGTTTGAACCCCTAAGGGGCACTACAAGAGAAAGATGTGGCAGTCCGCTTTTGTAAAGATGGCTGCCCGGGGAACTCTATGTGGCAGTCAGTTCTACTCTGTCCTTGAGGGTTGCTATGGGTCCCAAGCAACTTGATGGTGATGGGGGGTTGTATGATGGTTAGAATGAGCATAACCCACAGACAATGAGTCAGTTCAGACATATGATGACCCATAGGGCAAGCAGAACTGCCTCACGGGGTTTCTGAGTCTGTAAGTATGACCTCATGAAAACTGCCTCATCCCACAGTCTAGTGGGTTCAAATCACCACCCTCTTAGATAGAAACCCAATGCTGAAGACATTGAGTAACCAGAGTTCCTTCGAATGGTTATAATATTTGAAAAATTAAAGAGGCACCAAAGTTAGTCTGGGTAGGAGAGACAGATATGCAGTTGTTTGGGACAATTGTATTGATGGGAAAGAGAATTGGATGTCATTATTTCTATCAGAAAGATTGAGTTTGAAGTGAATCCTGTCATTCCACACAAATTATCCAATGGGCAATTGAAAATATGAAACCAGAACTCATAAAAGTGATTCAACTTGTCTGTAATCTATTCATTAATTTGTTAAGGCATTGAAACCCATTTTTACTATGCACCAACAATGTACCAGATTCTAAACAGGGCACTTAAAAATGTAACAGAGAAGAGACTCAGCCACACTTTCTGTCTTAAAATACCCTATAATGGAATATAAGAGTAAGCAAAGCAAACAAACAAAAACAACACACAGCAACAACACACCCAGAAATTGCAACCTACTAGCTGTTCTCAGACTAGAGCCTGAATCAAAATGACCTAGGAAGTTTGTGAAAACAGAAATTCCTGAGTTTCAGGTTTAGTAGATCTAACTTAGGGCCAGAGAATTTGTATTTCTAAGTTGTCGGGTGATTCTGATGCGCTGATCTCAGCTTCCCAGTCTAACCCTACATATATATTACATATCCATATAAACATATGCCACAGTGTGGGATTATGTTAAAGAGAAGCACAGGATGGGGACTTGATTTCATGAGAAAAGGAAAGATGTCACAAGGAGGTGATAAGCAAGTGAAATCTGAACACAAGCTAGAATTTAATAGGAAAAAAATGAGCTACAATACATTTTAGGAAGAGGCAATATTTTATGCAAAAACCCGGAGATGAGACAAAGCCTGAGCCCACCTCCCGAGGAAAGCTCTGCTGAGGGGAGGCTGGAGGAGGAAATACAAGGTGAAGAGAGAACACACCTTTGGAAAATACCCACCTAGCTGAGTACAGTTGTGGTGAAAACTATGAAAGCAATTATCAGGGACATGACTTGGAAACTAAGGTATTAAAAGGTCACAGGATACAGAAAGAGGTATTTGCAAAAGGTGAAATGCAGCAGGAGATTCAAGAGTAATGAGCACTAAAAAGGGATTTGAATTTGAAAAATAGGATTCAGCGGTAAGCGTTAGAGCACAAGGTTGGTAACCGGATTCAGATTTCACCACACTACAGCAGGGAAAACTAAGCCTTTTCTGCTCAGGAGCAAACAAGAGTTCCCATACATGAATGTCTTACTTTCAACAAATTATTTGTAGGTAAAAGGGGAGAGATAGATTTCTTTCAAATATTACATTGATATTCATTTATTATTTATTTCATTTTTATGAGGGGAGGACATATGAAATTTTAAGGAAACACCAATTTTAGCATAGTATGTTGTGACATCAGTCTTTGAGTTTATTTAGCTATTAACTTTCAAGGTTTTTGACGTTTCATAGTTTTTGCAACTGGGCAAATGTGTACACTTGTGGTTGTTCTGAATTGATGTCTTCTTAAAGACGTACATTATAGCTTCATACTTTTAAACATCTAGTGATGAACTTGCACCAGAGTCATGCAGCAAGGAATATGAAGCAGACTCGTGAGAGCATTTTCTGTTCTGTTGCTGATCTATTCAACACTGCGGACTATGAGGACACTTTATCCTACTTGATTCTTGCTGCTAATTGAGCTTAAATTTAAAAGTAGAACCAATTTCAGAAGCTGAGCCAACCCTCCTGAAAACAAACAAACAACAACAAAACCCTCCTCCTTGGATCAACTCTGACTCTATGCCACAATATCTGTATCAGAGAAAAATGGTGCTCGCAGGTCCCCTGAGGTGGAGATCTCAGAAGTGTGTCACTAGGCCATGCTTGCAACGTGCCTCTCAGACTTCCAAACTTTTGGTTCATAACTTTGCACAGTATCTGTTTGTACCACCAATGCCACTGCAACTATTTATCATGAAAAAATGACCATTCTTGGATTTTATTTATGTATAATGAGATTATTAAAATGAATACTATTGATTTCTGAAGAATGTTGTGTTTTGGGATTATGACGGAGGTGGAATGTGTCAGAATCACTCTTGACACGGTCAATCACTTATTTGGTTGGTTCTCCTTCAAAAGGACATCTTTCAGATTCTTATCTTAACTTGACCATTTAATAGCCTTCTAAATGATTTCCTACTTCTACTTGCTACTTTTCCCAAGGGATTCTTCTCATTGGAAACCCAGGTGTTTTTGTTAAATAAAGAAGTGATCATCATTCCCTTCCTGAAACCTTTGATCAAATTACAGTTTGCCAAACATAAATTCCAAACTCCCTTTCATTAATTTCCAGTTGAAAATCCTTCGCAGACTGCCCTCTATTCCCGGCTGGAAGAATCCTTTCATTTTAAATGCATTCCAGCCACGGCCTTGTTCAGCTCCATTTCAGGATAACAACACGCCTTTTTACAAAGCCATCCCCTTGCTCCTGCAACTGAATCTCTGTTAATGTGCTTGTCCTACTCCTGGTCCTACTCTGCTCCAGCTTCAGAAATGTTTATTTGTTACAATCCCCTTGGAATGTCACCAGGAATATGAAGCTGCCCATGTGCTGTTCTCAGTGGTTGAATTAAACTCTGTGTGTAAAGATTGTTTGGTCCATATGATGGAGGCCTGGCGGTACTGACCAAAAAATACACATTGTACTGCCAACCATAAGGTCACCAGTCCTAGCCTACCAGATACTCTCTAGGGAAAAGATAAACCTATCCACTCTATGTAAAAAATTTCAGCCTTAGAAACCCTTTATAGGATTGCCATGACTCCAAAAATACTTGATGTCACTAGGTGGTTTTTCCCAGGTAACGACTGACACTGTCACTCACAGTGTCGGTAACAAGATTATGAGCTTTTTAAAAAGAGCTTCTGTTCGTTATTTACCTCTGCTTCTTGGTATATACTACCCATTCGTCCCAGTGTCACTGACACGGTTTCAACTCGAAGTGGCTCTATAGGATGGAGTCGACCTTCCCTTTGGGATTGACAGGCCGATTCTCTTTTTGGGGGTATCTTTCTCCCGCAGACACACCGCTGGGTTTGAACCTCCAAAATTTCAGTTGTCAGCTAACGAACGAGGTGGTCCATGGCACCTCTTCGACCCCTTCGGAACTTTCTAAGTGAGCTAAGCATAGCTCTCGCCATATTCCTATGCTCCCCTTAGCAGAAACTATTCTGCTCACAACTGAGACAGACAGGCCAGACAGAGGGCGTTATCTTGGTTTGATACAACTTCCTCTCTCTTCAATAATGCTTTTCCTGGTCTAATCAAGAATACCCAGTCCTTAGGCTGACTTGTGGGCATAAAATAAAAGGTTGGATTATTATAGTGTCTCTAGAACTTGGAACTAAAACTTATGGATAAATAGTTAAGCAATGGAAACTAAAGCTGAAAACATGTTTAGCAAGATGCCTTTAAGTAAAGTAAGACACAGCGAGGACTATGTTAGGGATAGGGAGCCCCATCTTTCTCCTAGGGAGTCAAGGCAAACTAATATTCTGAAGAAGAATATGCCCTTGTGTAGGCTAAGGCTATGAAGTTAAACAAACGAACAAAAATCAGTGTAGAGTAAAATAAGTCAGTGGATGGTGAGAGGAGAATGGAATAGAAAGGCAGAGTCAAAAAGACCAACAGAGAAAATGCAGACAAACTCAGATAGCTGGTGTCTGGGTTGCATCCCCTTATCATACTTATTCAAACTGTGTGCTGGACCTGTGATCAGAGTGTGGCTTGTTTTAAGAAGAATGTGACATCAGGATTGGAGGGAGAGTTATACAGGTGACACAACCTTGATTGCTGAAAGTGAGGGGGACTTGCGGCACTGGCTAAGGAAGATTGAGGATTGTAGCCTCAGTAGGTTCCTTAGAGGTGAGGATGTTGAGACTTTTGTCTCATGTATTCTGGACATGTTCTCAGGAGAAATCAGTCCCTGAAGAAGGACATCATGTGTGCTAAAGTAGACAGGGAGTGAAAAAGAAGGCAGCCCTGGACAAGATAAATTGACACAGTAGCTGTAACAATTGGCTCAAAAGTAAGAACACCTGTGAGGATGGCAGAGAACCCCATGGTTTCGTGCTGCTATACATCAGGTCACTATGAGTCGGGACCAACTTGACCACACCCAACTTCAACAGAGCGCTGTCAATGGAATGTTTCTGAGAGCTTCCTAATACTGCCTTATGGTCCACAAGAAATAATATAAAGAGCAAAAATTATGAATACTAAAACTTAAAAATCTCATACTGCCCCAACACTTTATTATTCATTTATACATTCATTATTTTGATAATAATTTATGAGGTAGGTGTGATTTTTATTACCCCTATTTTATAGACAAGGGCATCTAACAATGTCATGGAAAATATGTCACCCTAACCCCAGTTGTCATATTCTCATCTGCTCTGCCATGCTACCTTAGGTTCAATGCCATGAGCGACTCTATATTCCGTAAAGCCAAATGAGCCTCACTGAAGGGAACTGCACAATGCCTGACACAAGAATAGGGGAAGTGAGAAGAACTGGAAACACAGGGAATCCAGGCCGGATGAGCCCCTCGGGACCAGTGCTGAGAGTGGCATTACCGGAGGGTGGACCAAAGGTGGGTAGAAAGGGGGAGCCGATTACAAGGATGTACATATAACCTCCTCTCTGGGGACAGACAATAGAAAAGTGGGTGAAGGGAGACATTGGACAGTGTAAGATATGACAAAATAATAATTTATAAATTATAAAGGGTTCATGAGGGAGGGGGGAGCAGGGAGAGAGGAAAAAAATGAGGAGCTGATACTAAGGGCTCAAGTAGAAAGTAAATGTTTTGAGAATGAGGAGGCCAACAAATGTACAAATGTGTTTGACACAACGGATCAGCACTGTATGAGCCCCCAATAAAATGATTTGAAAAAAAAGAATAGGGGGAATGAATGGGCTGTGGTCAGGCAAGTAAAGTTGAAGGAGGAAAAAAAATTGTAGGAGTATTATAGGAGCACCCAGACTACAGACCTGGGGTGTGTCTGGCAGCCCCTTCTGTTTGGGATCCAACTTCTGCTACCCCAGCTACATCTCATGTCTATGCCCAACCATAGAGTCTTGATTTGTGCTAATTGCAGTTTCTCTGACTTAGTACCTGCCTCTGCTTCGGAGGCCTGTTCAAATCCACAGCATGGGGTTCTGGGTATTGGGCCTTAAAACAAAAAAAAAGTAAAAACCCAGCAAACAAAGCCGGTGAGTGGATTCTGACTCCTGGCATCTCTGTGGATGTGAGAAAAGGATTGTGTTGCATACGGCTTTCAGTGGCTGATTTCTGAAGTGGATTTCCAAGCCTTTCTTCCAGTGCCTCTGGGTGGACGGGGCCTACTAATTAGCACCCCAGCATTTATCATTTGCACTATGCAAGAATGGCCATATAGCCATATGTCAGGCCTGGCAAAGCCAATTTAGTTCTCCAAGTGCATTCTGCCCCTTCCCCAATCCTTATGTCGTTTCTACTAGTAATGGTGGCTGAAGTATCAGCGCATCTTAGTGGAAACTCCTCATTTTTATATTATGCCTATTATTATATGCATGTTACATCCTTTTTCCTTGGGAAATTTGCCAATATCTAAAGCAGAATATGAATATTTATAATTTGTTAATAACGGTCTGAAGATTTCCTAGGTCCTTAAAAAGCTGCAAATAACAATGCCATTATGATCTAGCCATCCCAATACTGATTACACAATGGGAGCTTCTCCTGTATCCTAGAAAAATAAGAGCCATGGCACAAAGAGACAAATTTACTCAAATGCCTATGGCAGCATTATTCACAACAAAAATATGGAAACACCTTAAGTTCCCACTAGAGGAAGGAAGAATAAACAAACACACAGACACAGACACACACAAATGGAACAGTACATAAAGTGAAAGAATAACAGTGAATTTCAAACAAACCATACCATGAATAGGCCTGAAGGATATAGAGCTGAGTTGAAGAAATCAGTCACAAAGTGACAACTATTGTATGAGACTACCATTATAAAAAGTGACAAAACAACGCACAACAGAAGCATTCCTTGATGCTTTCCAGGGATCAGAGAAGAAGAGAAGATAAATCACTAGACTGTAGATGTGTTATAACTTGGGTGAAGGGGAAATCCCAGAATAAAATAAAACAGATATATAAGTAATAAATAAATACCATAAATCCTCATTGATTAATTTTTTCTTTGTATCAAAAATCATGTTCCCTGTATCAAAAATCCTTTGTATCAAAAATCATGTTCCACTTATAGGACAGGACTTTTCTGAGACCCTGGAAAAGGCTATAGAAATGCGTTCATATAGTAATTTTGTCCAATAAAATGTGCTAAAGTTAAGTTAGGGTCCAACTTAGTGGAGGTTGCTATTGGACTGGAATCAGGACCTAATATTATGAGAATTAAAGTCACTTTTATGTATCTCCATCATTGCCCACAAAGTGTGTCAGATATCATATTATCATAGAACCACTGGCTCTTTCAATTACATAACTTTTTTCCTCAGACCCTCCTAAACAAAAGCAATGTTCAAACACAGCCTAAATTATATTTCTAGTTCTCTATTGAATATAATGTTACAAAACAAATCATTTTCATGTTGTTCTTCAAGAATTAATAACCATGTAGCAAAGAATGAAAAAGAAAAATAGAAAAAGAAAGAATTACAGAGACGCATATGACAGTAAACTAATAGAAATATTATAACATTATAAAAGATTATAACATCTTTGAGTTTTGTTATTCTTGTATTTGTCAGCTTTTAAACATCAGTATCTAGTTGTTTATAGTTGAATTCTAACTTAATGCATACTCTTTTGCCCCTAAGAGAAGAGAAAGTCCCCCAAACTATAGAACTTTCCATCTCCACAGAGTCTGTTTCAGGCACAACTTGGCAGTATATTTCTCATAAAAAGCTACCTGTCTTCTGAAATGATAACATGAATACAGATCCCTCTGCAATATTTCTTCTTAACTTGGTGTTGATAACAACATGATGGCTTTACTTCCTTAGAGAAAAAAGCAGGACCAGGTAAAGAAGCCTTTTTTTAAAAAAGTTGTAGAATATCTCATCCTTTGAGAAGACAAGAAATACCTTCCTCTTCACCTTCTATTTTACTGTGAAAATTATTTTCTACAAAGAATTCTTCAAATATGAAGGTAAGTCAAAAAGTGTTGCCGGTAGGGCTCTCTAATTCATGCATGCATACTTTTGTTCTTCCTAACAAAAAGTGTTTAAATATGTTCTTGCTCCAGTGGGTGGCTGCACATAAGCTCTCTATGCAAGACACTTGTCTTAATCTCATCAGGGTGCCTTCAAATACAAACCCAACCCAAGCAATGGCTTCCTAGGGAATCTACTTGCAGAGAGTTTAGCTCAGAAAGGTATGCCATCTTTTTCTTGTGCTTCTGGGTTTCCAAAGGGGTGATCTTATTAGATTTTCTCTAAGGTTAGGGGATGGTAATTTCCTCTAAGGACATCAGACTATAATGGGAGGGGAGGTCATTTGGAAATAGTTTTAAGAAATTATAAAAATGCATCAGTGAGAACAAAACAAGTTGCAAGGAAGATTCCCACCCCATACCCTTGGACTCAGCATAAGGAAACTGCTCACTCAGTAGGGGTGGCGAGCCTATCCCACAATTAGGAAACCTTATTCTTTCTACCCTACAGCACCAATCTTGCTTCTTTGGAATTCATTTTGACCCTCAAACTCAAAGAACATTCAAATGGAACACAATTTGAGTTCCACGAGGATGCCCAAGCTATTGTTTCAATGTGAGAAAAATCCGAGCTCAGAATGGTTGTGAGCATGCTTACAGACGCAGGCACATCACGTTCAGACATATGCAGAACTCGATGGAAGGAATGTTGAGAAACAGTAGCCATTTTAATATTTTGTTTAATAAGGGTTCCAATGATTTTTAGCAATATTTTTTTTATTTGGTTCCATTTTTATTTTTAAAAATTTCACAACAAAATGGAATTAAACTGTATTAATCATAGGAATACCATTATTAGAGATCTGCAATATGCCAAGTACTGCTTATAAATACTCTTTAAAAACACGATTTATAAATACATGATTTCCAGTACCGCAGGATTAAAAGTGATCGTGAGGTGATCAAGTTATAGTTTCAGAAATCCCCAGGGGCAATTCAAACCTGTCTCAGAGCCTGTTTATGAGTCATGATCTACTGGATGGCAGGGAGTTGGCTTGGCTAGGATCACGACCATCCTTTGATGGACAAAATAATGGAGACACAAAGGGATGGAGTATTTTCCTCAAGGGTGTATAGGGGCCACAGCTGGGTACAAAGAGTTAAGTTGTGTATTGCTAAGGGGAAGTTTGGCTGTCGAATCCACAGAGTAGTTTCTCTGAGTCAGGCTCAGCATGTGCTGCTGGAAGGTGACCATTTTGAGGCAACAAAAACAACCCTAAAGCACACAGTTCTACACTGACACATGAGGGTTACCATGGTAGGAATTGTCTCAACAGCAACTAACAACAATGTACAATGGAGTCTAGTTTGGTTAGGATTTTACTGTGCTTTAATTTAACTTTATAGCCACAGAAGAGTCATTTAACCTTTTCAGTCATTTAACCTCTTCTTATACAGAAACTCATGTATAAGAGAGAGTTTTATATAAAGGTTAAGTGCACATCAAAAAAAAAAAATCCCAAATCAGTGCTGCCCAAACCCACAAGTCCAACATAAGCCCATATGTCTGACACCAATCCACAAAGTCCTCCTCTATCACACAATACACATGCAATGATGCCAAGTGCAGGAGGAAAGCTGAGTCAGTGAATGTGTAAGCATCTCAGCGCTGGCAGGGGTCTCCACATGGCTCCTCCAGCATCCAGGGCTGCAACAGGGTAGGTCCATACGGCTTCTCCTCAGGAATGTGTTGCAGGAAGTGAGCCTTGCCAGCTGAAGCAGGGAGCTGGTTAAGGCAGCTGCACCCTGGTCCAACCATCACAAAGCAAGAGACCCCAGAACTAGAAAGGCCAGGCTCACGGAGCCAATCATCCCTCCACACTTCAATTAACCTGACATGTTTATCGGCCAGGTTGGCACAATTAATCACCTCAGACCCCTTTTCCAAGAAGGAACAGTTGCACTGGGAAACTGGGTGGGCAAAGTTTGAATTAGATATTCTCTCTGAGATTTCTTCAGAATGTAACATTCAAATTAATGCCGTTACCTGAGATATGTATACTTCTTCTCTTGACATATTTCAGAATAAAATTACTTAAAATATGGAAGTATATCTCTTTAATTTCATTTCCCCCCAGATATATTCCAGTATTGGCATTGATACAAATAATCTTTAAAAAATCTTACTTAATATAACAAAAGCACTTTGTAGATTAAAAAATGAGTTATGCCTCTTACCTATAGACCTGATTACTTCCCTGCCATGGATGTAGAGGAAATTAAAATCACTAGATAGATGATGCCTCAAATACATCTACGCTTATATATGAGGGGAATTTATATGACACCCACTTGAATCGGTACCACCACAATATTTTCAGAATTCTAGCAACCACGATAGTCACATCAAATGCAATGCTCTTATTTTTTTCATTCCTTTCTTAGATGCTTAAACGATGTTCTATTTGCAAAAAAAAATCTGCTGCTTTTCTTCCATATCTTTATTTTTGATAACCTTTTGTAATTTGCCTCCATAATATACTACTTCATTTATGGAAATACATCTTGCATTGTGAAAGTAAGTCCTGCCTGCAATGTTTCACAATATAAATCGCGAGAGCCATAGCTTTACATTAAAAGCAAAAGGCATTTCAGGAGAGCCTGACATGATGGAGAGCAAGAATGATAACTGTCATGGACTCCTACCGTTTATACAGAAGTAACGAAACTGCACTCAACTTTGACCCCATGACCTTGGAATCAGATTATCCCATGAAAGAATGATTCTTCCAAGATATGGTTATTTACACTGCAACTTCATAGACTGTTGCCTTCATGCACACAAATAAGAAATTGAAATGACCTGCTCTTATAGTTGAATGCATTTTTTTGAAGGAGGGGCAAGTCATTTTTCTGTGAAGATATGGCTTTCTTTGACACCACATTTTCGTATAAGCTATCACATCTCTTAACCCATGTCACTAAAGTGAGAAAAAAAAAAAGGAAAACACACAAACACACACACAACCCCAGGGCACTATGAAGGTTATATACAATGGAATAAACAGGAAACCTCTTCTTCTCCCAAAGATCAATACAAGATAATGATTATAAAAGTTAAAAATATATATAATGATTACATTTGAAAATCATAATCCATATTTCCTGTCACTGATGCTAAATAGTAAGACCTTAAACATATTATGTCAATAAAAATGTTTGGGAAAGAAAATTAAATAGGCTAATTGACATAATGTAACAAATCACTAATAAGCAGATTATGCAGACTAATGATAACTGGATTTGGAATGAGACCACACATTTTAAACCACCTTCCAAATTTACCAGTTCTGTGTGATTTTAGACAAAGGATTCACTCTCTGCGTCTCGGTTGCTGTATGCGTAATGGGCATGACGCGCTTGGATGGGATAAGTGAAGTAACCCATAGTCAGTCACCTCACAGAGAGGGAGGCTATTAACTCGTGCCTGTTTCTTATGCAAATCGATCTGTAAAACAAATAATACTTAGGAAATTCTAAAGAACTCTTTAGACACAAATATAAATACACAAAGATACATAATTTTATTATCATTAAACATTTTTATACATAATTTGGGAAATCTCCTTAGTTAGATACATTTAAATTTAAGAAATACCGAATCTAGAAACTATAACTTATAATTAAAATAATTGAAAATTACTTTAAAAAAGGAAAAAAGACTTTGAAACCAATTATGTCCATGGCAACTTAAAACCAAATCAACGCACTCCCGTGTTTTAACCTCTGCATCAAAAGAATCCTTATATCACAAATTAAGGCCATGACCCAGACCTTAATTTGCAATAATGAAAAAAAACCTAGGCCACAGAGATGTTTTTAATCCATAACAGCTTGACACATGGGGATTTAATGAATTTAGAATTTGAAAAGAAGAAAATTTCCACTACTTTATAAATTGTTTGGGCACAATTGGAAAAATTTTATATAAAAATCCTCTTTTGAAAACGGATATTAAGTTTCTCTTTAATATAGGATCCAATGTCATATAAACAACGGTAAAAAATGACATATTCATGTTTAATTGACAATGCATTTTTTATAATAACGAAGTGGTGAAAGTCACGAAAGCAAAAAGTGCATGTATTCCCAATAATTTGAATGTTTGGAATTTGACATTTTTCTCCTTATATTTGAGAGTATTTTATGCCTCAGGTATGATTTTAAAAACAGAAAGAATTCAATCCAGGAAAGATGATTCCTTCAGGACCAGTGGTGAGAGTGGCGATGCCTGGAGGGTGGAGGGAATGTGGGGTAGGAAGGGGGAACTGATTACAATAATCTACGTATAGCCTCCTCCCTGGGGGAGGGACAGCAGAAAAGGCAGGGGGAGACGTCGGACAGTGTAATATATGAAAAATAATAATTTATGGATTATGAAGTGTTCATGAGGTAGGGGGTAGTGGGGAGGGAGTAGGAAAATGAGCAGCAGATATTAAGGGCTCAAGTAGAAGGCAAATGTTTTGAGAATGATGATGGCAACAAATGTACATATGTTCTTGACACAATGGATGTGTGGATGGATTGTGATAAGAATTGTATGAGCCCCCAATAAAATGATTTAAATAAAACAAACAGAAAGAATTCATGTAGCTTTAGGAAGATTAACTCTTTTAATTTCAAAAATTTTCTCAGAATTTACCATTCATTTAAACTAGAAAATATGAGAGAAAACAAACAGAAACTATTTTAAGGATACAATTAGAGAATAGTCAAATGCAAATATTAATAAAGGCCAATAAGTATATAAATTCTATTTTCTATATGCAATATCTTCCCTAACTGCAAAGAAAAGTTAGTGACATATACATCCAGGCTATAGGGTGTAGGTTAGTTTGCAAGAGCCGGGGATCATTGCCTTTTATTCTCCGTATCTCTCATTCTAATCAAGTCAATTCTCACAGTGTCTGCTGATGAGCTTCCACAAAACACATTTCCCTAATGGATTTTCCCTGGCAATTTGATATGTAGGATTTTATTCCCCTTGCTACCTCCTCGCTGTATGCTACCATTGTCTCCCATGGGACAACTAATGTGGGCTCTTATTAAGTCTGCCCCCCCACCCCCAAGTCCTGCTTTTAGCCTTTTCTACAAAGTGATCTTTCCAAATCACAAATCTCATGAAGTTCTCTTTTCTGAAGATAAGAACAAATGTATTTAACCTGCCCAAACCCCGGAAATAGTATCCCTGCTTATCCCAACAGTATCATTTCTCATCACTTCTCCCTCATTCCCAACTCTCTTTTCTTGTCTGGCAGAATTAATTCATGGTGTACCCTCTGTATTCAGCTTCTTCTTGTTCTGGCAGTTGCCTGCTATCAAGTTGGTCCCAAATGATGGAAGGCCCATGTACACACACACACACACACACACACACACACACACTGGTAGATTTTCCACCATCCCCATTGTCCAATACGTGGCAGTAGTGAGTTCGTAGGTCACGTGTTGCGCTGCTCGTGGTAAATTCAGCAGTGTGAGCGCATGGGCTGCTCTGCATGGGAACCATGCCTCGTGCTTTTGTAATGACCTGTGACCACAGGAGCAGTGCTACTCGGTCCTTTACAGTCACAGTGGGTTGGCATCAAATATAGTAGAGTTTGTTTTGGTTTTCATGATTCCAAAATGGGTTATTATTCAGATTGTGATGATTTATAGAGCTTTCTTTAACTGATTTTCAAAGTAGACATCAAGGTGATTAATTTTACTAACCAACTGCCATCCAGACAATTCTGACACATAGTGATGCTATAGTTCAAAAGAGAACTCGCCCTGGTGGGTTTCCAAGGCTGGACACCTTTGCACAAAGGAGATGGCCATGCCGTTCTCACGCAGAGCAACCAGAGCCTTCAAATTGCTAACCTTTCAGTCAGCAGCCCAACTGTGACCCGCTACGCTACTGGGATTCTTTATATCTTTAATCTTCAATATACCTTAATCTGGAAAAAATCCACTAAGGCCTCTTCAGAATTATGTTAGTTATATAATTTCATCTCAACTTGATAACTGAGTGCAGGGGTGGAGTCCAGCCTGTCGATGAGGTCACAGTCTGATGTTGCCTCCTTGTGGGTATGGCCTTATGAGGATTCTGGGAACTCCCCCTCTCTCTCTGTCTTTATCTTCCTGCTGACAAGCCGAGGAGACTTGCTGAGACCTGCAAGGAGCCCCTCTCTCTGTTTCGCCTTGCTGTTAGAAAGCCACACTGAGAACTGGAGGACCCACGTGGAGACCCATGCCAGCACTGAGATGCTTCCACTGCCATTTGATCCACATGACTTTTCACCCACCAGCTTGTGATCTTCCTGCATTGGATACCATTGCTTGTGAATGCATGAGTCTGAAGAAGAATTTATGGACTAGTATCGGACATATGGGCTAATATTGAACTTGATGGGTTTGATCAGAACTGGGCTGGAATGTTTCCTCAACATGCAATTTTTCTTTGATATAAAGCTCTCTCTTACACATACATATGAGTGTCTCTGGATTTGTTTCTCTAGTCAAAGCAGGCTAGCAGAAGACTCGTGACAACATGACGCATTCACTAACAAATGAATGGTGGCTGTGCATGCTATAATCAAATGGAACCCAGGTCTCTCCATGAAAGAAAGAACTCAGAACTCATCCAATAATTCAAACTAATGCCTCATATACCTTTTTCTAATGAACAATAACAAAAACAAAACTGCAATGGAGTCCATAGTAACTCAGAGATCCTACAGGACAGGGTGGAACTACTGCATAGTTTCAGGAACTGTAAACTTTCACAGGAGCAGACAGATCAATCGATTTCCAGTGGAGCAGCTGGTGCATTTGAACCACTGATCTTACAGTTAGCAGACTAACCCTAAAACCACTACACCAAAAACTCCAATTCCTCTGATACAGCTTGTTTCAATATCACTTGTACAAAGAAACAAACTTTAACAACTCGAGGTCAGTTTTCTCAATTGTCTACCCTCATGTAACAATGTTTCTGAATGATATTGCTTACTAGTGTGATCGATTTTTGTCTGATTTAAACCCAGGCTTATTAACAACCTGCAAAATGTAATGACTTGACCTTGCCTGTGGAAAGTAAGAAGGACTTGAAGCATTTCTTTGTGAAGATCAGGATGGCAACTTTTGGTATGGATTACAACTCATTGTCAAGAAGACCAAATTGCTCACACATGGACCATTAGGTAACATCAGACTAAATGGAAACAAGGTTGAAGTTGTTAAGGATTTTGTCTGGTTTGGATCCAAAATCAATGCTTATGGAAGCAGTAGCCCATAAATCAAAACAAAACAAAACGTGTTGCATTTGGTAATTCTGCTGCACAAGACCCTTTTAGCGTGTTGAAAAGAACAGATGTTACCTTGAGAAGTCAGGTGCACCTGACCCAAGCCATGGTGTTTTCAGGAGCCTCACGGGCATTTGAAAGTTGGACATTGATTAAGGAAGACCACATCTAAAAATCACGTATTTGAACTCTAATGCTGGGTCTAGAAAGCATGGTAGAAAGCACCATGGAATACTGAAAGGACAATGGTCTCTGCAAGCCAGGCTGGCAAGACTTCGTCATATGTACTTTGGACATATTGTGAGGAGAGTCCAGTAGCTGGACATTATGCTTGGTAAGTGGAGGGGGGCTAAAAAAGAGGAAGGTCCACAAAGAGATGGGTTAACACAGTGGTTGTACAAATGGGCTCAGGCATTGGCACGATGGTGAGAATGGCAAAGGACCAGGCACTGTTTCACTGTGTTGTGCATGGGTTTGCTCTGGCTCAGAATGGACTCAGTGACACCTAACAACAACTTCCCCCATTGCTACCTAAAAGCAGGGTTCTTGATGTTTTCATTCATTCCTAAAATTTGGACACGTAGCTAGGGAGTTTTAACAAAGGAAAATCATCACCGGTACAGGAGGGAGCTAAATAAGAAAGAGCATGATTTTTATCTCATAATCTGTAGCAAGAAAATTCTAGACAAAATCTATTTTCTCCTCTGTGTCTCAAGTCTTGCCAGCTAACACCTGTTCTCCACCTTGACCTCTTTTTTTTTTATTTCCCCAGGGGACATGGAGAGTGCCAAGTAGAATCTCTCTTCCCATATAATCAGTGTTCTAGTTGAAAGTTCCTTCAACTTGGCAAGAATTTAACACATTTATTAAAACCTTATTCTTAAGTTGGAGAAGCAGAGTTCAAAACAAGAAACTCATACCAGTACCTAAGATGATAGTTTAAAATGTCCATATAGTTTTATTTAACAGTAAACAATGATATACAGGAAAAATATGCACACTCCTAAGGTTTATTTTTAATAGAGTGTTGATAAAGTCTTCATTTCCAGCAGGCATTATTTCAAACTGAGCAATCGCATGCTGAACAAAGAATCCAAGAACTGGGACAATATGGGGAAAGTGTGCCATCAGGATAGGGGAAGACTCCTTAACTAGCTACTCTAAATAGATGCTATGGCTCCTAGGATGAATTACAGCTTAACATAATGAAAATTCTCACAATTGAACTAATAAACCTCTTTATAAACAGAAAAACACTGAAATTGTTAAGGATTTTGTTTTTCTTGGAACCACAGTGAGCACCTTGCAAACAGAAGTCACGAAAGCGCATGATGTGGCACAGGTAAAGACGCTACAAAAGATCTCACTAAAGTGATAAAGATCAAATATGCCACTTTGAGAACTGAGGCACTGTCATTTTCATAGCCTCATGTGCATGGGGAAGCAGAACAACGAGTAAGGAAGACCGAAGAAGAATTGATGTTTATACAGTATTTCAAAATCCACTGCCATGGAGTCGATGCCGATTCATAGCAACACTTTGCTACAGGATACAGTAGACCTACCCCTGAGGGTTTCTGAGATGCTAAGTCCTTTTGGAGTAAAAAGGCCCATCTTTCTCCCAAGGAGTGCCTGGTGGTTCTGCACTTTGTAATTAGCAGCCCAACTTGTAATCCACAAGTACTACCCGAAGAAGAAAGAAAGCTGTGTTGGAAAAGCATATCTAGAGCGCTGCTTAGAAGTGAGATTGGGCAGAATTCAGTGTCTGTACGTTGGATGGGTTATTACAAGGGAACGATCTCTGGAGGAGAATGTTCTGTTTGGTAAAGTAGTGGGTTAGCAAAAGAGAGGAAGGCCTTCAATGAGGTGGTTTGATCCAGTATATTCGACAGTGGGCTGAAAGATAGCAACAATTTTCGTGACAGTGGAATTCCAAGCAGTGGTGTGTTCTGCTGCACAGTGTCACTATGAGATGAAACTGACTCAGTGGTATCCAAAACCAAAAAAAGTATTCAACATATGGTTAATCACTTAACTATTAACTGACAGTTCCATGCTTTGAAATGATCCACATTTCCAGGAGAGAAGCCTGGATATATATTTGCTGCCTTAAAGATGTATTGCTGAGTTCTGGCAAGATGGCAGCGAAGCAGCACACCTGAGGGACTCTGCAGAAATCAGTGCAGGAGAGCCACCGAGAGGGAAACTCCACGCATCCAGATCACAGGAGGAGCATCATAAAGATATGTAGGAACATATCCACTAGGTTTGAATTGCTGTGGGATTTTGCTTACCACTGCAGAGACTGGCTGGGGCTTAACAGAGCCACCACAGTCTCGGCCTGCGCCAGACTACTTTGGCAGGCCCAAGGCCTTTATTTCAACACACTGTGGATAGCCGCCGCCTTTGGGCAGATTTAAAACCCTCCAGCCCCATGGGCAGGTGATTAGGGGTTCAGTTATATCTGTATGTTTTTGAAAAACCGTTCTCTCTTCTTTCTTTACTGCCACAGTCTCAGTGGGCTCAGCCTTTGCTTTATCCCCCTTTATGGGTTATTTATTTATTTATTTCCCCCCCTCTCTTTCCTTTCACACACCACTTCTGAGCACCAAGCCACTCCCCTCCACCTAGGGCAACTCCACCTACCCAGCTGAGGGAGCTCCTGCCTGCCTTCTGCAGCCTTATATGTGGCTGGGGAAATGCCGCTCACCTACCACCACACCCCAAATACCAGGAGATCTGTCCTTCAAATGGCTGGGAGAACACCTACCTATCCTCCAAGGCCCTCTAAGCAGTTTGGGGAATCCCCACTCACCCTTTGTGGTGCTCCACTTGGCTGGGGGAGCCTCTTCCCACCTTCCACAGTGCTCCACGTGGTTGGGGAATCCACTGCCTGTCCATGGTTCTACATTTGGCTAAGGGAACTTCCTCCCATCTGAGCAGTGCTTCACATGGCCTAAGGCAGCTTCGCCAGGCCTCTCCAGTGCTCATGCTGCTGCGGCAACCTCTACCCAACCTCCGTGATGATTGTGCCTCCGTGGGAAATTCTGCCTACCATTCACAGTGCTCTCCACTAAAGTGGGTACACTCACCCGTCCTCTGTGGCACTCCCATCGCAGCAGGCATCTCCACACACCCTCTGAAGCACTCCAAGCTATTGTGGACCACACCACCATGGCTCCTGTGAGATCATCCAGTGCAGAGCCACCCTCACAAGACCACACCATCATCCATCTTACCTTCCAAATAACAGAATACTGGTTGGCTAGGGAAGCAGAGAAACCACAGGAGGATAAACTAGTAGCTTTGCCCACCAGTGCAGTTAGCTGCAGGCAGTTCAAAAAGCATTCCAATGAGATAGCCCAGTGCTCTTCAACTCTCTGGAAAATGGCACCGTGCTCCCCTAAAAGGACCCATAAACATCAGCAGCCTCAGAACCCTAAATTGAAAACAAAATAAAAAGAGAGAAAAGGCAATGTTGGAAAAAGTCCTGAACCTACTGGCATGCATAGAAGAAGCAGACTTTGATCTGCTACAGAAAGAAATCTTAAGAATATTGATAGGAGTCACAAATGGGAAATGAGGAAATCAATACAGAGAAAGGATGACAGGGGATGTTCACTGGTACAAATAGGAACTGGAAATACAAGGAATCCAGGGAAGATGATCCCTTCAGGACCAGTGCTGAGAGTGGTGATACTGGGAGGGTAGAGGAAAAGTGGGATAGAAAGGGGGAACCGATTATAAGGATCCATATATAATCTCCTCCCTGGGGCATGGATAACAGAAAAGTGGGTGAAGGGAGATGTCGGACAGTGTAAGATATAAGAAAATAATAATTTATAAATTATCAAGGGTTCATGAGGGAGGGGTTAGCGGGAGGGAGAGGGAAAATGAGGAGCTGATGCCAGGGGCTTACATGGAGAGCAAATGTTTTGAGAATGAGAGGAATGAATGTACAAATGTGCTTTACACAATTGTGGTATGTATGGATTGTGATAAGAGTTGTATGTGCCTCCAATAAAATGATTTTTAAAAAAAGAAAATGGATGAAATGATAGAGGAGAAAGGTAAATACAACACCTAAGGGACAAGATAACAAAAGCCAGGAAAAATTTCACAGACTTTGCCAACAGACTTTAGGAGGCAGAAAACTGCACCAGTGACCTAGAGGAAAACCAGGCAGACTTCAACAAATGGGAAAGGCAGTAAAATAAGATCATCAGAGAAGCTGAAGAACACCTGAGAGCTAAGTCTGATGCCATGAAGAGGAACAACATTAGAAAAATTGGACTACCTGAACAAGACACAGAGAAGAAGTCAACCACAAAAATAGCAAGGGGATTCTTAGAGAAAACCTTCCCCAGCTTAATGAATGAAAACCAGGCAACCATTCAGGAGACTGAAAGAACTCCAGTTAGACTGAATCTCAAGAATTCACCAAGGCATACAATAATTAAACTATCCAAATTTGAGGAAAGGGGAAAAAAATCATAAGAGCAGTTAGGTAAATATAAACAGTCATCTATAAGGGCACCCAAATAAGAATATGCTATCAGGGGGCACGATGAAGAAGAGGAGAGAATAGAGTAACATATTCCAAAATTTGAAGGAAAATAACACAAATCCAAAAATACTCTATAAGCTAAATTATCTTTCAAGATAGATGGAGAAGTAAGTCTTCCCAGACAAGGAAAAACTCAAAAAATACATTAAAAGTAACCCAGCCCCACAAAAGGTCCTTGCCAACCCAGTATAGGTTGAAAAACAACATTCATGGAGCAAAAATAAGAAACTGCCACATAAAAGAACTAACTCCACCCACAGGGCACCAAAGAGAATATAGCCCCCAAGATAGCATTGACTCAAGGGTGGAAAGAAGACAAGAATAAACCACACACAAAACATTGATAAAAAGGGAGATAGGAAAAAAACACAAAAGCTACAAGATGACATCACAGAGTCCACAGATGGATGTAATAACCCTGAATATCAATGAATGAATTGGGGTTTTAAGGCAGAGGCTAGCAGACTAGCTTAAAAACCACACCCCATTAATCTGCTGCTACAAAAAACACATTTTAGGATTACAGACACAAATAGGCTGAAAATCAAAGGCTGGTGAAACATACTAAGAAGATGACAATTCAAAAAAGCAGGAGTTGTAATTGCAATCTCAGACAAAATTGATCTCCAGGTGCAAGCCATAACAAGATATAAGGAACTGCAATCTAGAATGCTCAAGGGAACAGAAGACCAAGAACCAGTGAACATAATATACATATACCCACCCAATGAGAGACCCACAAAATTCATCAATCATATGCTCCAATAGATAAAAAAGAAATCACAGACTCCACAATTATAGTAGGTGACTTTAATACACCACTTTCTGAGAAAGATAGATCACAGGGAAAGAAGCTTAACAAGGATGCTACACACCTAAACATTACAATTAGATTACTTGACCTGATATTTTCAGATCTCGCCATCCAAATGCAAAAACACAAAAACACATTCTTTTCAAGCCCACATGGCAAATACTTGAAGATAGACCACATGCTAGAACACAAATCAAATCTCTGTAAATGCCACCACATAGATTATGCAGACTTTTCTTTCCAACCACTATGCCATAAGACTGGAAATCAACCAAAGGACAATTAAGAAAACAAGGGCAAACTCTTATAGGATAAATAACTCTGTATTGCAAAGGGAGTGGTTACTGGCCCAGATCAAAGATGAAATTGGTAAATTTTTGAGACCAATGAGAATGAGAATACAATGCACCAAAACCTTTGGGACACAGCAAAGGCAGTTATCAGAGGAAGTCTGATAACAATACATGTACACATGAAAAAGGAAGAGAGTCTTCGGATTGATATGCTGACACAAAACTTACAGCAATTAGAGCAGAGTCAACAGGACAATCCTACTAATAGTCAAATAAGAGAAATAATAAAAATTAGGACTGAGATTCATGAGAGGGAAAACAAAGAAAACTGGAAAAAATTAAAGCAGCTAGGAGTTGGTTATTTGAATG
Organism: Tenrec ecaudatus; assembly: GCF_050624435.1. Lineage (NCBI taxonomy): Eukaryota > Metazoa > Chordata > Mammalia > Afrosoricida > Tenrecidae > Tenrec > Tenrec ecaudatus. Next base: position 54,972,759 of record NC_134545.1, on the reverse strand, counting down.
GATTAACAGAGTCGACAGACTGCTGGCAAATCTAACCAAAGAAAGGAGGAAACAAAATTCAATAGCAAAGATCAGGGATTAAGCAGGGGACATTACCAAGGACCCTAATGAAATAAAAACAATAATTACACAGTACTATGAAGGCTTGTTTTCTAGTGAATTCAACAACTTGGAAAGCAGGGAAAATACTTGGAAAAACAATCCCTCTCTAGGCTATCTCAGATTGACCTCAAGAATCTCAACAGACCCATAGCAATATAAGAAATAGACAAGGCCATGGAGGGATGACCAAGAAAAATAATCTCCCAGGCAAGATGGCTTCACAGGAGAATTCTCCCTGGCATTCAGGGAAGAACTGACACTATCCTACACAAACTCTTCCAGAACATAGAAAAAGATGGCAAACTCTCAAACTCTTTCTATAAAGCGAGTATAAATCTAATATCTAATACGGGAAAGGATGCCACAAGAACTGAGAACCACAGCTCATATCCCTAATGAACATTGATGCAAATACTCTTAACAAAATACTGGCCAATATAATACAAAAGTATATAAAACAAATAATTCACCATTACCTACTGGGATTCATATCAGGGATTCAGCGATGGTTCAACATATAAACGACCATTAGTATTATTTGTAACATTGACATGGAAAGTTATAAGAACCACATGAAATTATCGATAAGTGCAGAAAAAGCATTCAATAACATCCAACACCAATTCACATTTGAGACACTGAAGAAGATAGGAAAGGAAGGAATATGCCTCAATATAATACAAGCTCTGTATGAAAAGCCAACAGCCAATGCAGGACTCAAAGGAGAAAAGATGAAAACATTCCCACTGAAAAAGGGGATGAGACAAGGGTGCCCCTTGTCCCCACTCTTATTTAACATAGTACTGGAGGTCCTAGCTAACAGCATAAGGCAAAGAAACGACAACAAATGTATTCGTGTGGGGTAGGAAGAAGTGAAACTATCGTTATTCGCAGATGATATGGCTTTATGTATGGAAAATCCCAAAAGCTCCATAAGGGATAGAGGAATGCGGCAGAGTGGCAGGATACAAGATCAACAAACCAAAGTCAATCGGACTGCTAGTCACATCAGACAAGACCACAGAAGAGGGGATCAAAAAGGTAGTGCCTTTTACAATAGCCAAGCACAAATTGAAATATCTAAGGATATACCTGACTAAAAACACCAAAATATTTGTAGGAGGAAAACTACAGAACACAGAAACTTACAAGAAACCAAGAGTAAACTCCACAAATGGAAGAATACACCATGCTTGTGTATCAGAAGACTCAATTTAGTAAAGATGTCAACTCTGCTCAAGGCTCCATATAACTTTAATGCTATACTGATACAAATAGCATCATCTTTCTTTAAAAAATTGGAAAAACTTATTACCAGTTGCATATGGTGAGGGAAGCAGCCCAGAATTAGCAGAGAACTCCTTAAGAAGAAGGAAAAAGTGGGAGGGCTGGCTTTACCTGGCTTTAGTACCTATCATACAGCCACAGTGGTCAAAAGAGTGTGGTATTGGTATAATGACCAATTGAAAAGATCTGAAAACCCATAAATAAATCATTAGAATGCAGACAACTGATCATTTATAAGGGCCCCCAAAACATCCAATGGGAAGCGGATGCTCTCTTCAACCAGTGGTGCTGGGAAAAAAATGGATATGTACCTGCAGAAAAATGGAGTAAGACCCCTACCACATGCTGTGCTCAAGAATAAACACAAGGTGGATCACAGACCTTGAGGTAAAACCCCAAACTATTAGGGCCATCAATGATGGAACTGGGACACCCTAAGGACTTTGGCTCAGGGAATACATTGACTATAGGAAATAGGGAAGGGCAGATATACAGAGGTGTTACAAATTGACAAGTGGCATATACTGAAGATAAAACACCTGTGTACATTGAAAGAATTCACCAAGAGAGTAATAAGAGAGCCCATAGACTGGGCAAACATCCTTAGCGGTGACACATTAGACAAAGGCTGTATTAGTAAAATTTATAATACTCTGAGAGCTTACAATAAGTAAAAAACCTAATTTCCCTTTGAGGAGGTGGGCAAAAGGCCTGAAGAGAAGTTTCACAAGTGTAGAATTCTGAATCGCCAATAAACATTTGAGAAAATGTTCCTTATCATTAGCCATTAGAGAAATGCAAATTAAACAATGATGAGATACCACCTAACACCATCAAAGATGGCCCAATTAAAAAAATCAGTGTGTAACAAGTGTTGGAGGGGCTGTGGTGAGACAGGAACTCTTGTCGGCTGCTAGTGAACCTATAGGTATGTACAGTTACTATGGAAATTGATTTGGCAATAAATAAAACAGATGGAAATTGAGCTACCATGTGACCCAGGAATCCCTCTACTGGGCATGTACACAGAAGAAGCAAGAAACAAACCAAGGCCAGACATGTGTGCTCCAATGTTCATCATAGCACAGTTCACAATTGCAAGGATTCAGAAACAACCAAAATTTCCATCAATGATTGAGTGGATCAAATACTGTGGTACATAATACAATGGAGTAGTATGTATCCCTAAAAAGCCGTGATGAACGCATGACGCACATTGCCACATGGGAAGAATTGGAGGAAATTATGTTAAGCCAAGTAAGCCAAGCACAAAAGGACAAGTACAACATGAGTCCACTGAGGTAAGCTTAAAAAAAATGCAAAAGTGGAGACCCAAAGCCCATCTGTAGACAATTGGGCATCCCCTTACAGAAGGTTCAAGGGGAGGTGATGAGCCAGTCAGGGTGCAGTATAGTACCAAGGAAACATAACTTTCCTCTAATTCTATAATGTCTCTTCCCCCCACTCCCTCACAACCATGACACCAATTTTACCTTATAAATCCAGCTGGACCAGAGCATGTACACTGGTACAGATAAGAACTCACAACACAGGGAATCCAGGACAGATAAACTCCTCAGAACCAATAATGAGATTAGTGATACCAGGAGGGTCCAGGGAAGTTGGAGGGAGAAAGGGGGAACTTACACAATGATCTACATCTAACCCCCTCCCAGTGGGACATAAAATAGGAAAGTGGGAGAAGGGAGACAGCGATTGGTATAGGACATGAACAAACTCTATAAATTATCAAGGGTTTATGAGGGAGGGAGGGTGGGGCTACTGATGCCAAGAGCTCAAGTAGAAAGTGCTTTGAAAATGATGGTGGCAGCATATGTACAAATGTGTTTGACACAATGGATGAATGTATGGATTGTGATAAGAGTTGTATGAGCCCCCCAATAAAATAATTTCAAAAAGATTTATAGCCAAAGCAAGCAGATAGGGCAGTTATACTTTTCATATACAATTGCTATGAGGCAACACAACATGATATCCCAAGGTGAATACATCTGCCAATTAACTGGATCATCAGGCTTTCATACACCCAAAGTTCAACCCTAGGAATACTGACACTATAAACAGAAACATATTAAAGTAGAATTTCCCCTGGTGAATTGCCATTTGCTAGTTCTTAGATTTTAATTATGCTATTTTGCTAGCTAGAGGTCACAGTAGGAGTGTTAGAACGTGGAATACCCATTTAGACATACAAGCTATAGCAATTTCACCACACATTTATGATAAGTAAGAGAGTTTTAAAAATATGTTTAAAATACTCTGAGACAAAAAAGTAAAGTCTCTTTTAACACTCTATGGGTAGAAGAATAAAACTGAAATATCTAAAAAATCAAAAATGAACACAAATGCTTCAGTAAAGGAAAATATTATTTAAACTTTTACTAGTGTTTTATAAATAACATAAGTGTATAGAATCCTGAAAGAAATAAAACATCTCAAAATAAATTAATATTGTTTTTCTAAAATTATCAATTTTTTTATAGCTTGAGCAACTCAATTTTGTGTCCCTTAAAAAATTCAAATTGGGAATATATCTTTTCTAGAGTATAGAATTATTACTTTAAAACTGTCTGGAGAGGGAGGGGAAAAAAGAGGACCTGATGCAAAGGGCTTAAGTGGAGAGCAAATGCTTTGAAAATGATTAGGGCAAAGAATGTACGGCTGTGCTTTAGGCAATTGATGTATGTATATGTATGGATTGTGATAAGAGTTCTATGAGTCCCTAATAAACTGTTAAAAACACTGTCTGGACAGATTATTGGATGTGATACAAACGGAAGGTGTTATTGTGTCGAAATATATTTCCTAATTCATTTATTTCATTAAGAGTTAGGAATTAGAGAGGACATCATTTTAATTCTGAATATATAAAATAATTATTTCTCTCAAACACTGCATTTTAACTTTTACTACTACATTGGAGAGGAATTGTCCTTGGGCACAAAGAGGTCAACTTTTGGAACGTCTCTCTTACTCTCTAGAAGCAGTGGCACGTAATTGGTGTAGCATATGTACTGGCACACGCTAAGCACTGTAGCAGTGCACTATCTACTGTAATAATTACATATCGAAGAAGCAATGGCCTGTATTCAAGGGGAACTTCTTTGTGAATATGCTTCAACACGTGAGAAAAGAATAAACATCTGAATTCCCAGTAACAAAATGAATGAATTGATAGACAAAAATTACCTTAGGAGGAAAGAATGACTATTATACTCAGAGAAACAGGGTGTCCTGTTGGAGTGCAGGCCTGCAATGCTTAATTGTACAGTGCTATTCATTTTGCGCTGAGTAGGCTTCGGCAGTAACATGGATAGTAGAACATAAATAAGGCTGCGGTTTTTAATTACAGACTCGAATACACTGAGCTATGTATAGAACTCAGGGATCACGTATTCTGCTTCCTGGGAGTTGGAGTATGTAAATTAGATTTAGTAATAGGGCAAAAGATTATGAACAGGATAGAAGTATCTTCTGGGAAATATAGGGGACAAACCTGCAATGGGTTTGAGCAGCTAGCAGGGTCTTGTTGAAGTCATTGTATGGAGTGGAATAGGAAGAAGTGCTCTACATGAAGGCCAAGCATGATTTCCATGATGACTGACTTTTCTGACGTAACTGAAATAATAATTTTCTTCAATTATTTGACCTCATTGTCAGACCTAATATTTGGGGATGAGGCAATCTCCATTTCTCCATGATCATCAGAAACAGACAAAACGAACTCAGTGGCAATCAACAAGTTAACACAGAATTTATGGGATTGTGACCAATTGCATATGAAGAAGGAGAATGAATGAGGTGGAAATATTTCCCATGTTCCTTCTTTGGATAGCTATTTTATAGTGGTTCTGGTGAAATAAAGGAAGAGGAGGGGATATGGTTTTGGTGATAAATATTGCAAGTTGGGTTTTTGACATACTGAAATTAAGGTATTTGCAGGTTATCTAGATGGAAATACACACACAGGGATTTCAGAAGCAAAATCTGGGGTAGAAAAATACATTTTAAGGCAGTTTCCCAAACTGGAAAATACCACTCCTTGGAGGTGTTAGAACAATTCAGCAAAAACATATCTCAAGTGTTATGGACAATAGTACAAAAGTCTTAAGTTGCCAGGGAGGCTGAATAAATTTTATTTTCCCTGAAAATGAAGCAGTAGATCAAATACATGTGAGAAGTGTGTTTCAGGTCATCAACAAAATATCTACAGACAGTTGTTGAAACCTGTGTGAAGATCAAGTTCTTTGAAGACTATTACGGTAGTAAAAGGATATGGGAGAGGAAGAAAAATCCATGATTTTAATATTATAGGAAGTCAACTGAGAAAAAATGCACTAAAATGAAATATTTAGAAAGACAACTGTGCAAAGATTTCAATGAAAATATAGTGTTAGAGAGGAAAAAATGTCAGAGATTGGCCAAACCAGGTAGAGATAGATAAAAGTTGATTGGGTTTGGCCTTGCATAGCAACTGGGAACTTTGGCAAAGATGTTTTGATAGATGATTGTGGCTAAAAGTAATGCACTATACATGGATTATAAAGTTAATTACGTACTTTTCTTTGAAGCTAAATTTACTTATAGGATATTTATTCCTTTGCAAGCACTGCACAACATTATATATTTCAATTCTCTAAATATCAAAAACTCGTCTTCTTACTTTCTTTTTCTTTCTGTCTCTTTCCCTCCTTCCCTTCTCTTTTCCACTGTACACGTGAGTAGATAGCAATGCAATAGTTTCCTAGGGTAATCATATCAAAACATGTGAACAATACATGGCTTTGAAAGAACATTTCTTTTAAAAGCAAATTTCTTTTCTCACAATTTGGGAGGCTATAAATTCACGTGTGGGCATCTCTTCCTTCGTCCATAGTCACAGGAGTCCTCGGGCATGCACTCTTAGGATGTGGGTAAAGAAAACTCACATGGTACCTCTCTTCACTCTGTGCTTGTCTTTGTGTTTGCATTTCACCTACAAGGCTTATGACCCACACACCCTGTGATGACATCAGTGACATACACAAAAGAAAAACCTATCCTGAAACAAGATCACGTTTATAAGTACAGGAGTAAAATTTCAACATAACTTTTTAGTTGGACATAGTTCAATCCATAACAAGAAAATATTATATTTATTATCATTTTTATGTGGAATTCATATGGTGAACATAAGCTTTACTCTTCTGGGCCAGGTATTAAACAGAATGCAAAATAATCAAAAGCATCCTATGTCGAACAAAATATGTACAAAAGAGATTAACATGACATTTAGAATTCATTTAGTTGTATGTGGTAGATTTTTTTCTCTTTTGCTACTTTTCACATATCTTGAGTGGTTTCTTAATTTGACACATGGTTGTAAAAACAAATTTGCACATGTGATGAAATGTAGAAAACTACTCCTTTCAAAAACCGACTATTAAATAACAGACACTATTGATCAAATAAATATATGAGAGAACAAGCCTGGGACTAAATCACAGAGACCCCAACACATGTTGTGTCAGAAGGTATACAGTTCATTTACATTGAAAGTTTACATTAATTTTGTAATGAAAATATAACTTGGATAATTGCTCAGAACCAAAACTATACATAGTCTCACACATTGGTAAATTTTACATAGGAATAGACTTTTTATTTATCCATGTTGTTTGAAAGAAAACTTTTATGGTACCAATCATCTGTCTGGTTAAATTTTGTAGGTTTGAATAACCAAACCAAACTCACTGCCCTTGGATCAATGCTGATTCATATCAATTTCCTGTGATATTCAAGACTGTAACTGTTTACAGGAGGGAATAGAAAACCCAGCATTTCACAGAGCTGCTGGTGGTTGTGAACTGCTGACCATGTGGATCATAGCCCAACCTGTATGGCATTAAAATGTATGTACAAGTTCTAACTCCAGGAAATCATGAAGGTGATCTTAAGTGGTTAAGGTGTCTTTACAGAAGTAATTAAATTATATTAAAATTGAAGTCATCGTTAATGTAGCCACACAGACACACACAAAAATTGTCATTGAGTCAATTCAGACTCATATTGACTATGGGACATAGTGGTCTTCTCCATTCATTTCTAAGGCTGTAAATCCTACAAAAAACAACTGCCACATCTTTCTCCCACAGAACAACCAGTGGGTTCAAATTGCTGACCTTCCAGTTAGGAGCCAAGTGCTTAATCACTGGGTCAACAGAGCGGTTAAGGTGTGTAAGTTGTATCCTAAGTGAAATGACAAATGCCTTTATAAGACATATGAAAGGAGAAGAGAGAAGACACAAAGAAACCAAAGGGAGAAGGTCATGTAAAGGCAAAGACAATGAAGGGAGCCAGAGTGCCACCAACCAAACACCAGGAACCAGCGGAAACTAGAAGATGGAGGAAGGGCTGTTTCAGACAACCTTCAAAAACACATGTGACCTTGATTTCAGAAATCTGGCCGTTATCACTGTGAGAGATTAAATGTCTGTTATATTAAACCACGTATCTTTTAAAAATAACATACCCTAGGTAACAATGCTGTTAATGACCTACCCTCCTCTGTTAATTTGTGGGACTATGGTGCCCCTCTGTGTCTTTCATGGACCTGCTGATTGCCAATTTGCTAGAATCTCAAAAGTCCAATACAATTTACCTGGGTACATGGGTGTGGTAGTTACAGAATATTTGTCAACTTGAGGGAATTAAGAGTGAATGGGGTGGTGTTAGGTCACAGCCTGATATTGCCTCCTTGTGGGCATGGCCTTCTCATGAGGAATCTGGAAACATCTCCCTCTCTCTCTACTTCACCTTTCCATTGAAGAGCCACACTTGGAAAGCTAGAGGAGCCACATGGAGACCCTTGCCAGTGCTGAGATGCTTCCGCCACCTCTAGATCCACAAGACTTCTCACCCACTAGCCGGTGATCTTCCTGCATTCGGCAACATTGTGAGAGGCTCAATAAGTCTGAAGAGGAATTTATGGATGAGTATCAAACATATGGGCTAATATCAGACTTATGAATTTGATCTGAACTGGGCTGGGATGTGTTCTCAATATAGAATTGCTCTTTAATATAAAGCTCTCTCTTGCACACATATATACAGTGTTGCAATAGGCAAAACCCAAACTACTTGCTTTTCTGACGGTTACACTTAAGGATCTGAGACTTTAATAATGAATCTTCTAAATAATTATAAAAACCATCACTTGTATGTATGGTCAATGGACTAACCATTGAAAGCATGAAACAATAAACAACAAACAAACAAACCCTGCTGCTTTTAAGCAGATTTTTGACAAGGGTTGTCATGGGATTAAAGAAAAGAAGGTCTCTGTCAATTTAATCCCTTCTGTAAACAAACTACATCGGATTATAAATTTTACTGAGTAGAAAAAGAACTTTTATTAAAATAACATTTTTAAGATTCAACGAATGCTGTTAATGGTCTACACTTCTCTGTTAATTTATAGTACTGTGATGACTTACATATTCCTGTGTGATTAGAGGCCTTGTCAGCAATATTTCACATGCCTGTAAGGTGAGTCATGGTGGGCAGAATTCTATGGAGTTTACAGACTAAGACCAAATGGGAAGAAGCGCCTGGCAATGAACTTCAAATAAAGGAAAAATTGTTCAATGATAACCTTTTCAGTGAAAAGCAGAAGAATACTGTCTGATACAGCGCCAAAAGAGGAGCTCCTGAGACTAGCAGGCACTTGAACTCGAACCGGGGAAGAGCTGCCTTCTGAAAGTAACCTTGACCTTAGTGACATCAATGGAGGAAAGCTTTTGGAACATTTTCTTACTGAAGTAGTATGACTGAAACTCAGAAGAAAGAGCTGTGGACACCCATTAAGAATCAAAATATGGCTCCGTAAAATATTAATTTAAGAAAATTAGATGTTTTCAAAAATAAAATGGAATGCTTGATGATCATTATCCTAGGCATCCATGAGATGATTGGTATTGGTATTGGTCATTTCAATTTCACAATCATGTGGTCTTTTATGGCTGGAATGTCAAATTGAAGAGAAATCATGTTCTATTCATAGTTAAAAGAATATGTCAAGATCTAATATGTTGTCAGTGGTATGATATCCTGAAGCAGATGACATTGAGTTTGTTTGTTTGGTTTGTACACCTATAATGTTGACCAGTTAATGTGATTTCTTTTTCAATTTTATTAACTTAACACTAACACCCAAGAAGAAGAAATTGAAGATTTTTACTAATTTCAGAAATATGAAATTGATCAAGCATGCAATCAAAATGTATTGATAATTACTAGTGATAGGAATACAATTGGGGTAAAAAAGAATAAGTAGTTGGGAAATATGGCCTTAGTGGTAAAACAATATTGGAAGTTGTTTTATAGAATTTTTGAGACTAATGACCTATAATGCATTATATAAATTTTTGAGACTATTAATTGACATATCCTTTTTCAACAGCATAAACAATGATTACATACAGCAAAATATGTTTTATTGACTCTGCTATGGTATTTGAGTGTATAGGCCAAACTATGGATTGCCTTGAGAAGAATAAGAATCCCAACACACTACATGCACACATGGAACTTGTACATGGACCTGTTGGAACAGGATAAGCACATACTTCATTGTTCAAAAAAGTGAAAAGTATGCTTCCAGGTGTGTCCTCTCAGTGAACTTATTCAATCTATATGCCGAGCACATCAGCAGAGAAGCTGGCCTATATGAAGAAGAATGTGGCATCAGATTTGGAGGAAGGCTCATTGACCACCTGAGATACACAGATGACACGGGACTTGAGGTGCTGTCTTTTGGGAAGATTCATCAAATGGCTGCAATGTTGGATATGCTCACTGGACTGTGTAAGGAAATGTGGAAGATAGTGGCCTGGCAACAGACAGGAAAAGATCCATATTTGTGCCCATTCCAAGAAAAGTGACTCACCAGAGTATGAAAATTATTAATGCAGGACCATTAATATCACATACAAGTTAAATTTTGCTCAAGATAATTTTACAAATAGTTGCCAGATTACAGAATTATATTGACAGAAATCTACAAGAAACTGAAGCCAGATTCATAAGTGAACTTGGAAATCTTGTTGATGTTAAGCTGTTTGCCCAAAAAAGAAATGACCAGAACATTTTTTAACCTATGTTTTTTTGAGTATGCAATGGTATTGAACTGTGTGGCTCATAACAAATTATGGATACCTTTTGCACTTAGTTTTGCAAAGAGAGTTGTTCAAACCGCCATCCCCTCCCCCTAGCTAGGAAACAACCCAGGATTGAAATCTTTGTCTTCATGGGTTAAGCGTGTCGGGCTTCTGCAAGGGCAGCCATGTAAACCCAGCAGTCTCTGAGTAAGAAGGAGGAAAGAATCAAACTGTCTGCTCCCGTAAAGTTTTCCAGCCTCAAGAAACCTACGAAGGTAATTCTACTTTATCCAATAGAGTCATTCTGGGTCACATTATGGTAGGGAGTTTGTTTTCTTTCTCCTGTTGGTTTATTTATCAGGAGAGACCTGTATCTACTGAAGGACATCACGCTAGTGATGTGTAGTGTCAACACAAAGAGGGAGACACAGTGACTCTAATAAAAGGCTCATGCACAGTGCAGATCAGGTCTGGGTGGTACGCATTCTGTTCTTTAATCAATCCAGAATGGAACTGAAGGCATCTAATAAACAATGCACATTACTCTTTAGATTTAAATAATTTTCACTGTAGTGAGTGTTCCCCCCCCCTTAACTCGATTGTTAAAGATTTCCCAGTTAACCTTTCAGTCCAATTTTGATCTTACTTACTTTTTCTAACTGTTACTTCAAGGGAGAAAGTCTACATTAAACTAGTCTGGTTATTATCATCTTCATCGCTGTGATCATAATGATCTTACTTCGCAGTGCAATTCAGGGAGCTCTGCTGGTATAATGGGTTATGCCTTGGGTTTCTAACCACAGGCTCAGCAATTCAGAATTACCGGCTGTTCTACTAGAAAAAAAAGAAGCTCTCTACTCCTGCCCCCAAGGGCCATTCTACTAGGTTCTGTAAGGTTTCAATGAGGTGGAATCAACTTCAGGAGAATGAGGCTTTTTGTTGTTGTTGTCTGTCATTTTTTAAATAAACAGTATAATTTAAAATCTTGTAGTTTAAACTGTGGTCTACTAACCAGTAATCTCAGTATCATAGGTTCTTGTTGAACCTGCAAAATCCTCATGCTCCTCCAGACCTACTGAATCCTAGATGATTCCCTGGCTAGGGAGTGGAGCTGACTTGAATAAAACCTAACATGTCTTTGAAACTAGTTGTTCATATCAATCCAGGGATCGACAGAGAACCTATCATGACACTTGGGATCTATTTTGCTATTATCTCTTGACTAAGTTACATATTTCTACAGATATGGTTTCAATTGTTTTCTTTTTAAATTCTACATTGCATTTACCCCAAATAAATTTAATATTTTTTTCATTTCTGTTAAATCTCCCAGAACAGTAAATGTTTCCCCAAATTTAATCACATCAATTTGGCATCTTCCAAGGGTTTTCATTCCATATTTCTGTTTTGGATCATTTTTTAAAACATTAGGGTATTAACATTTCAATAAATAACTTCTTTTTGTATCCTGTTAAACTTCGATTAACTTTAAATAACTTTCCTGCATGTAAGATACTTCTATGCATTAGGAAACAGTATCAATTCAAATAAAATATTTTTATAAGTACTAAATATCACTCACTTTTTATTTATTAATCATAAAGGGAATTTTAGCCTATAAGTTACAAAGTGGCCTTTATAAAAGTAAACTACCCTTCCTCTCTATAAAAAATGTTTCTTCTGTGATTTTTGTGACATTAAGACTTAAATGTGGTTGGGATATGCTGCAATGTCCTGGGTTATCAGTTTTCTGTTCTTGGTGTGTGTGTGTGTGTGTGTGTGTGTGTGTTTTCTCAATAGATCAGCCATTTCTATGGATTTCATTTCTCCTTTTTTACCTAGTGGATTCTTACTTACACATTGAAGAAGATTCATGCTAGCAAAAAAGCCTCATTTAATAAGTTCCTATTTCTATGTATGAAGAATGCTTTATCAACACATTAAAAAATTAGAATGTGCAGGGCTTGTCAAATAGAGAATTCACTTTTAAAATATATTCTAATGAAATACCAATGGTGCATTTTGAATTTTAACTAAAACACAACTTTGTTTAATTATTACATAAATATAAAATTTGAAAAGCAAATAAAGAACAACAACAAAAAAATGGAAAGTAAATTACAAAGAAGTTTTTTAATAAAAAATGTGGAGCCTTGGATGGCTAACCTCAACCTCAGCAGTTCAATACCACCTGTCACTGCTCCACCAAGGACTGATGAGCTTGATTGCTCTCATTATATAAAATGAAATGTTTTTATAAGAAAGAGTTTGTAAAAAAAAACTTTATTGTTTTCAGTAATATATTACAGACTCAAAGAAATAGATTCTCTCATTACTTAAAGAACTAAACTTATATGTCCCAGCCACTTGAATGGATAAGCTACCCAAGACAGAACAATGAAGTCAGCACTCAATTTATATCTGTGAGCTAACTGTGTTTCACTTTTATTTTAAGTTCAATCAACATGGAGCTATCAGAAAAAAGGGTAGTAAAATATAATCACACTATGTTACTAATTTATATTAAGAACTTTCTTGCATTTATGTAAGGAGAAAACACATATTTAAAGTATACTTTAAAACATATATTTAAAGTATACTTTTATATTGATATTTAAATATATTTATATCAAATATATTTATATTTAAATATATACTTATATATTTTTATATATTATATAAGGAGAAACACGTATATATTTAAAGTATACTTTTACACATTTTTTATTATTTTAAATTTCTAAAACATCAAGTAGGGGCCCCGATAGCTTTGTGATTAAAGTGATTTTTTGCTAACCAAAGGCTATTTACAATCCATCAGTCACTCCAGAGAAGCAACTGAAAGTTTGCTTGCATGAAGAATTGAAATCTTGGAAAGTCTATGGGACAGTTCTACTCTTTCCTATAGTTTCACTGTTAGTAGGAATCAACTGGGACAATACTGAATAGGACAAAGTAAACAAACAGTATGCTGTTGACCTTTACAGATTTATAAAAAAATGATTTATGAGATAAGCTATTAAAGCAACAGAAAGCATTCCAGACAAGGATCATGTTTGCATAATTAATCATACTGAATTGTAGAACTCCATGACAATGACTTGGTGTGCATTTAGATATGAATCTTAAAAATTTATAAAAACATGAATGAGTGAATTCTTTCCTTTTTAAAGTCTTCACACTGTTCAATAAATTAAAATTAAATGTTTATAAAATGTACAGTTTTTGTTTTTTTATAATTTTATTGGGGGCACATACAATTCTTATCACAATCCATATATCCATCCATTGTGTCAAGAACATATTTACATTTGTTGCCATCACCATTCTCAAAACATTTGCCTTCTACATGAGCCCTTAATATCTGTTGCTCATTTTCCCCCTCTCTCCCCACTCCGCCCTACCTCATGAACCCTTCATAATTCATAAATTATTATTATTTTGTCATATATTACACTATCCTGCCTTCTTCTTTGTCCATCCTCCAGGGAAGGGCTATATGTAAATTCTTGTAATCAGTTCCCCCTTTCTACCCCACATTCCCTCCACCCTCCAGGCATCACCACTCTCACCACTGATCCTGCAGGAGTCATCTGTCCTGGATTCCCTGTGTTTCCAGTTCCTATCTGTACCAGTGTATATCCTCTGGTTTAGCCATATTTGTAAGGTAGAATTGGGATCATGATAGTGGGAGGAAGGAAACATTTTAGAACTAGAGGAAAGTTATGTTTCATCGTTCCTACCCTGTACCCTGACTGGCTCATCTCCTCCCCACAACCCTTCAGTAACAGGGTGTCTGGTTGGTTACCAATGGGCTTTGAGTCTCCACTGTGCACTCACCCACATTTTCAATGATATGCTTTTTTGTTCCTTGATGCTTGATACCTGATCCCGTCGACAGCTTGTGGTCACACAGGCTGGTGTACTTCTTCCCTGTGGGATTTGTAGCTTCTGAACTTGATGGCTGTCTATCTTCAAGCCTTTAAGATCCCAGTCATTGAATATTTTGCCCATAGATTCTTTCTATATTGCGGCTTGAGGCCTGAATTTTTCTTGAGCTCTTTCAGTTTAAAGTATGCTGAGTATGTTCTTCTTGTTTGGTTTTCTGATTGTAAGTCTTTGCAGATTTAATTATAATATTTCATTCTGCCTTCCATAGCTGCCCTTTGGAAATTTCTGTTCAGCTCTTTGGCTTCATCAGTCTTTTGTTCTCTTATATGTAAGGTCACTATCAATTGGAACTCATGGCACACAACAACAGCTATGTCATTCAATTGTGGCTTTTTATTTTATAAATGTAACATAAATCATTGAACAATCATTTTATGACATTTGGTTTATCCTTTTGTGCTATAACAATAAATTATCCTTAGATGGGAAGATGTTGAAATTTCAACTCAAGTATTTTCGACATATCACGAAAGACCAGTTCCTGGAAAAGAATATCATGCTTGGTCCAGCGGAGGGGCAGCCAAACAGAGGAAGCCCTTCAAAGTGACATATTGACACAGTGGCTGCCATGATGGGCTCAGCGTAGAACTAATCGTGAGGATGGTGCAGAAGCAGGTCGTGTTTAGGTCTGTTGTGAATACAGTTTCTGTGGATTGGAACTGACTTAATGGCCCTCACAAAATGAAGATGGTTTCAACACTATCTACATGAAGTGTATCTCATGCCTATTTTTGCAGTCACTTTTAAAATCTATTCCCTTTTCACTAACCCTCTATCTTACCAAGCATGATATCTTCCTCCAGGTACTTTCCCTCCCTGAAAACATACCCCTCAAATATGAAATGAAGTCTCATCTTCAGTGCCAAGTCTGCACTTGGAATATTTTGGCTGCATTTCTTTCAAGACAGCTTCAGTCAGTCTCTTCTCAAAACTAAGAGAACCAATCCTGCGTCATCAAGGTCCTTTATTGCCTTACCATAAGCTTATGGGACAAAGGACAACTGCTCCATTAGGATTTCTGAGACTGTAAATCTTTACTGGAACACACAAATGTTCTCCTTCAGAGCTCTTGGAGGGTTTAAACAACTGACCTTGAGGTTAGCAGCCTGATGCCTAATCTGCAGCACCAGATTAGGAAGCACCTTCCCATGAGTCCATGTTATAGTTAATATCCTTACCAAAACCATAACTCACATTCACCAATTCTTCTGCTCCATCCCATATTCACTGTCCAGTTTTCATGAGTATATAATTGAAAATGCCATGCATCTTAGTGCACAGATTGGCATCTTTACCTTTTAACATGTTAAAATATCTTTCGCAGCCCATTTGCCCAATGTTATAAATGTCCTTTGATTTCTTGATTGCTACTTCCATGGACTTTGATGATGTATTCATCGAAATAAAAAGGATCATGGACAACCTCATTTGTATCTACTGTCATTATCATCTTGCTTCTTGATCCATTTGTGAAGATTTCTGTTGCCTTTCTATTGAGGTGCAGTCCCTACAACATGTGAGGTGTAGCCTTTGATCTACAACAGTAACTGCTTCCGTTCCTCTCCGGAAGTCTTCAGCAAACAAGGTGTGTTGTCTATATACCCAAGTTGTAAGAGAGCCCTTCTCTAACCTGCTGCTATATTCATGGTCCAATTCAGTTCTGTGGATTAGTTTGCTCATTCTACTGATTGAATAATCATAACTTTCCCAATTTTAATCATGTGGTATTACCTTGCCCTATTCAAAGGATTGTTTCTTGGTGTATGTATCCATTCCACAGGAGCACAGTTCAATGTTCTGGTTCTCTAATTACTCACAATGATATCCAAATTGTGTTATAATCCACACAGGCTGCAGCCATGTAGAGTGGATAAAGCATAGGTAAAACATTTGAGGTATTCACTACCTTCAGTCAAGATCCATTGGTACATCAGAAACTTTGCCAACATTATTTTGACAGGAAACTGACAGAAATTCAACTTGGACTCAGAAGAGGATTTTGAATTAAGGATATCATTACTGCTGTCAAATGGATCCTGACTGAAAGCAGCAATCATTTGAATAGATCAAGTAAACACCAATGGCAAAAATCAATTTCCAAACATTCTTTTCCTCTGTGGGGCCCCTTGACACGGCAACTACTCAAGTCAGAAGAAGCTTCCAGTCTAACATCTGACCCACAGACTTGGAACCTGCCTGGGCTTGCATTGCCTACTTCTATACCTGAGATATTTTCTTGGTATAAATAAGTGAGTAATACACATACACATCACTTGCCATACTTCTCTAGTGAACCTAGCCAAAGGTAATCTCTGACAGTAATAACATTATCATTATAGTTAACATCACCTATAGTAACATATACCTATAGTATTCCTGTGGTTATACTTCTTAGACCTCTCTCTGATTTAACCAGCTACTTGTTTGGTTCTTTGATTTAGAATGTCTTAATTTTGTTTCAGAGTTTGTTTAAGTAAAATACAAAATACTAACTTTTGGGGTTATAGGAAATAACAGAGATAGAGAGCATAAACAGGGGACGAAAGCTGCTAACTGTATGGCCGGATCAATGCCAGGCCGGCTCCTAGCAGCAAGTGACCTTGAATCTCCCCCACCCTTGAGGAGCTGAGCAGAGCTGGCTGACACAACTAGCAGCAAGTGGCCTTGAATCTCCCACACACACCTGCGGAGCTGACCAGAGCTGGCTATGTAACCTGTCAGCAGCTTTGCAAGGTTTTTTCTTTCTTTCACTCATGGCCCATTTTGCTAACAGCCCATTTTGTTCACGGCCCGTTTGGCTCAGTGCCCACTTTGTTCTCAGCCCTCCGCTCTGCACCCGGCACGAATACACCCGGAACCAGGAAGACACCTTAAAATCCAGAAACTCGGACATACCTGTATTTCTCAATCCCTGAGTACTTTACCTTATATGGACTCAAAACAGCCCAGTCACATGTTCTCTGGTCATATAAGCACCACCCCTGTATCCTGGGGCACGACTCCCTCAGCCTGGACACTGTGGACCGTGGCACTTCGCCCAGGCTGGGTTTTTCTCCCCAATAAAGCCTGTTTGCTCTAATTCGACTGATTTGGTCTCTGGTGCCTCTCAACTACTTTAAACTAAGAAATAAAGGAACTGAAACTAATGTTTTAAATTAAATTGAGTCACCTGAAACTGAGATAGTCAATTTTATTCTATACAGCCATTCATTCTTAATATTTGTGTAATAGCAACAATAATTAATGAATATATTCATCATAAAAATTACATAGTGTTTATCTCCAAATCAAATGCAACTGTAATATATTTTATATGGCAACCCCTTTCACATCAAAAGTTTCTGAATTACCTCTCTGAATTTGCATTTTCTCATATATCTTAGCCTAGTCACAACTCACTATATTGCTAACATATTGATGCTTTTAAAATATGTTAAAGTGCTATTTTATCTAGTTATTTTAGTTGTCTTCAATAAGGAGTTTAGTCTAAATTATCTAGAGTACCATTGGTGGAATTAAAAAGATAAAACCCCAATTTTTAGGTGTACTCAACACAAAATATTACATATATAACATAAAAAACATTTTCAAAAATTATGACCAGAAGCTGTAACATTTGAAATGATACTTTGCAATTATGGTAATTTGTTATTTTACTGTTCATAGCTCTTATTTATATCAAGTATTGATTAATACTACTTTTCTCCCTGAAAACAACTAAATTAGCTAATATTTTCACTCAATTCCAAATCAACCTTCTAAAAGAACCTTCATTCTTCCCCCCACCCCCACCAGTGGCCTAAACAATAGATATATTATTTATGTGTAGCATTATAAGTATGTGGTCTAGAAAATGATGGAAAACAATACACACCATTTATAACTAGCAAGATCAATTTCCACATGTTCTCTTAAAAACAAAAGTACCACAAACAAGGTTCAAGCAGTAATGGGCTGCTTTCAGGAATTATTCACAACCATGAAGATATTATGTCCATAAGTATGTCCTTCAGCAGGGAGTCTATGAGTGCACCAAAATTAGTTACGTGTTCTTTTTCTGGGCATCTAACACATCACAATGTATGAAGCATTTTACAGTGATGATAGAGCCAAGCAATAATAAAGACAATGAAAAATGTGACCCTCCTCCATAATCCCAGAGGAATATTCTTAAACTGAGGCTTCATTTTTGTAACATTTATCTAATTGATACCCATGTCTCCCCCCTCCCCTTTTTTATTACCAATGTCTAAGTGAAGTACCAATAGGCCTTACTTATTTCTGGTGCTTCGCATGTGAAAATCTTCTCTTGCAACTGGAGTTTCCGCATATATCTTTTATTTACCTTCTTAAATATCCAACTCCTTTTATTATTTATAAATAATAAATTATTTTTCTTACTTCTTATAAAACATTCAGATTTAAAGCATCCCGACTATCTGTAAGGAGTCCTGAGGCACTTCCAGGTAAGCATTGAGCTGCCAAATACAAGGTCTGCAGTTCAAAACCACCAGCCACTCTGCAGCAGGAAGATAAGACTATGGGCTCAATTAAAGATTTATAGCCTTGGATATTCTCTATGAAGCTTCCTATTGGCAATTTTGTTTGGTCTAATTAAAAAAATATTTTTTGGTGATCAACTTGTGCTTGAAACTGTTGAAGAATTTCTGAATGTTCTGAAGTTTAAAGAGTTGCAAGGAAACTGAACCTGTCATATGATCTAGCCCGTGAGTGCGAGGGTAGTTGAGAATTTGTGATGTGGGGCACTCCTTATCTGGCATGGCACCCATTGACCTACCTTGGAATGACTAGGGCTTGGTTGACCAGAATCCTACAAAGAGGAAGCTGGTGGTGTAAGCTGGTGTACATTGTTTGGTGATTTGTAAGCTGGTGGTGTACATTGTAAGCTGGTGGTGTACATTGTTTGGTGATTTGAAGGATGGATGGCTCTGGATTTGACTTTGTGGATGCAGAAGATTCTTCAGTCATATGAATAAAAGATGCTTCTCTTTTCAGAGCACATGCTTGATAGAAATGAGCAGTTCAGAAATTGTATAACCCAAGTAGGGATGGAGATAAAAGCATGACTTTTCTAGCTTCCAAACTTCAGCCACTGGGGAACATGCTGATAGGATTATAGAATTAAAAAGTATTTACAAACTGTAATCATTTTTTGTTTGGTTCATTTATAGAATATAAGATTTAAATTGAGCTGGTGCATTTCAGTTGTATTTATTTTAGTTTAGCCTGTTAGGCACAAACATGATTTTATTATTGTCTTTGGTGACTGTGCATAGTTAAAAATTATGTAAAATTGTCAAGTTGACAAGGGGTGGTCTGTGGTAGTTAAAGTTTATGTCAACTTCTACTTGTGGAAAGGTGGAATCCAACCGATCAATCTAGCCTGATAATGCTCTCCTGGGAGGTGTGGTCTTTTTGTAAGAGAGAAACCGGGAACTTTCTTCCTTTTCTTTGCCTTCCTGTTTTCTGAAACTCTGTTCCTGCCTCAGGGGTGACCCCATATGGGCTGACCAGCTCTGAGAGCTGTCAGCACCCCCACCATGTTACCACTGACCTTGGATCCACACAACTCTCCACCCACCAGCCTGTAATCTTCCAGCATCCTGATTCACTTTCTGCATCATTAGCTTTCAGCTATATGAGTCTGAAGAGGGCTCTGGCTAGTATCAGACCCATGGACTGGTCTAAGATAAAAGTTATTTCTTGATATAAAGCTCTTTCTTATATATTTATGAGTTTCATTGTTTTGTTTCGCTAGACAACCCAGCCTAACATAATAGTACAAATGAAATGATGAAATCCAAGATAAATTCTACATCTTATTCGTATGAATGGTCATGTCAGTGGCATTAAAGATTGTCAGAGAGTGGAGAAGGGGAGGTGTACAATGAGAAAATAAGCACTGTGGAAATCTGGGATCTCAATAAATAAACTGGTTCTGGTTTGGATGCATTTGGCCAGAGCACTGGGGTTCCGGCCTTGACTTCCTGGTCCTGCTGTCAGTCACGAAGTCTTCAGTTATGCTTGTAGCTCCATCTCTCTGGCCACCAACTCAAATCCTTTACATAAAGCCAAAGCACTTCTACCTTTCTCTAAGAGTAATGTTTTCAATTTAACTGTCTTTCCTACTGTTTGCCAGAATTTTGTTCACATTATAATTTTCTTCGGGGAAAATGGAAGAAATAATTGCTTTATTGCTTAAAGAAGCATACTGTGTATTGAAAATCTTTGATACTTTTCCAAGATTCACTAGTGGCCTGCAAAATGCAGAGTAAAAGAGCCAGATAAATTCTTTGGAATAATAATTCATCATCATATTTTACATAAATTTCTAAATGAAATAAAGACCCACATTTACTGATCTTCTATTTTTTACTTTTTAAATTTTTTTCACATATTAAAAAGCTCTCTGTGTCTATGTATTTGCTTATGTGAGCATGCATGCAATGCTTTATAAAACTATTCTATCTTTGTATAACTATTGAAATTATTTTAAATGTGTGATAAATTTATTAAAGCTTATGGCAAAATTTACTGCAAGAATCTGGCAAGAAATTGAAAATCTATGGGGAAAAGTATTGGCTGTGATTTCAACCTTTTTGCGCATACACAAAATAAATTATCCACGTCCCCATCCACAGTTTTAATGGTGCGTGAACAAACACACATGAAGGAAGTCCATATATAAAATAAAAATGATATTAGTTCATTTTCATGATATGTATCATTATTGAATAACTTATAATGTGCTTCCGTGTTTTGTTGACTATGAAAATGCATTTGATTGTGGATCATAACAAACTAGCGGTGACATTGAGAAGAAAGGGAAATCCGGAACCTTTCATGGTTCAGGAAGAAGCTGTACGTGGACTAAAAGGCACTTGTTTGAACAGAACAGGAAATATAGCATGGTCTAAAATAGGAAAGGTGTGTGTCGGGGTAATATCCTTTCATGAATCTATCTGCTGTGTAAATAGAAGACACAGGACATTCTGTAGAACACAGCCTCAGGATTGGGGAATGGCTTATTAAAACTCTGGGACATGCAGATGAAACAACTCTGCTTGGTGATTTTTAGGAAAACTTGAAGCATGGCCGTCTTAAGTGTGGATTGCAATTCAATGTAAAGACAACCAAATTTTCACAACCGGAACAATAAACAACATCACAATACACTGACAAGATTGAAAGTGTCAAAGAATCAATTTTTATTGGATCCACAATCAATGTTCACGGAATCTGCAATCAGCAAATCAAATAACGTAGCATTAGGCAAATTGGCTGTATAACCTCTTTAAAGTGAGAAAGAGCATGGGTGGACTAAGTGGTGTCCAACTCATGCCAGGTTATTTCAATTGCCTCATCTGCCTGCGAGAGTTGGACAATAAATAGGAAAGGTCATAGAAGAACTGATGCATTGATTTAGGGTTCATTTGATTGTGGAACAAATAAAGAATCCCAAATAAAGAATATTAAAATGACCATGGACAAACAAATCTATCTTGGAAGACGTACAGCTAGAATGCTGCTTGTAAGCAAGACTGATGGACATCATGGCATGTATTTTGGACCTATTGTCAGGAGAGACCAGTCTCTGGAAAAGAATATTATGTTTGATAAATAAAAGGGTCAATAAAAATAAAATTAAAGACTTTCACAGAGATGGACTGAAAAAGTAACTGCAATAATGGACTCAAATTTAATAACACCGGTGAGGAGGATGCAGGACTGGGCAGTGTTTTGCTCTTTTGTGTATGGGTAGCTACAAGTGGAACCCATTTGGAGGACGCCTAACAACAAGAAACAACATGCTAGGTACTCTACTTCATGTTTTATATGTATCGCTTTAATTAAGTTTCACGATAAAGACTTGTAACTAATAGTTTCTACATTGTCAGATATATTAACAAATTTGTCTTACATATCTGAATAGCACACAATGGAACGAGAGTTTCAATTCAGACTTTTGGTTAGTCAAAAGTCTATTTTTATCACTTAGATAAACCAACTTAATAAAATGGAGTAGAAAAATACAAAGCTCTTAGAATTAGACTAGATTTAAAATATTTACAATAATATAAACAAAATAAAATGAAATATACTTCTAGCCACTGCTTTCTATTAGAGATGAGATGGAATATGTGTTAACAGTTGAAAAAAATTTTAATCAAAAATTCCATTTAACATAACTGGAATGAAAGAAGATAGGCAATATTAATTCTGTCAAATCTTTAGAAGGTTTTGACCCAGATTGGATAAAACTCCCATTTAACTGGGGACAAAAAGAAATATCCTAAAATACAAAGACCTCTATATGGGTGAGATTTTGTATATTAATAGAAGGAAATGAAGAGAATAATATAAGCAGAAGAGAAGCTGTCCAAAAAATCTTCCTACACTTCTACTTGTGACCACCACTTTTTCTCCCTAGAAATTAGCAAAATAGGCAAACCACTGCCAGAAATTAAGTGTTTGATTTTGACTTAAATTTCGGTCAATGCACATTCAGAAAACTTTTACTGAAGTCAAATTTTCCAAGTATCTCACATTCAGTTGACCCCATAAGGGGTCATTATTCATAGTTTAAGAGGTTTTGGTAGAGGACAGGTTTATAAACATGGTGAGCTTGTAACTCTTAACCAAAGGGGGATTTAACAAAATCATTTTATTGGGGGCTCATACAGCTCTTATCCCAATGTATACATACATGCACTGTGTCAAACACGTTTGTACATTTGTTGCCAATCATCTTTTTCAAAATATTTTCTTTCTACTTGAACTCTTGGTATCAGCTTCCCCCCGCCACCCTTTACCATCTGCCTCCCTCATGAACCCTTGATAATTTTTAGATTATTATATTGATGACTTACACTGACTGATGTCTCCCTTCACCCACTTTTCTGTTGTCTGTCCCCCAGGGAGGGAGTTCTATGTAGATCATTGTGATTGGTTTCCCTCCCATCTCCCCTTTACCCTCCTGGTATCACTACTCTCAGTACTGGTCATAGGGGTTTATCTGTATTGGAATTCCTGTGTTTCCAGATCTTATCTGTACCTGTGTACATGCTCTGATTTTAACCAGAGCCAGATTTGTAAGGTAGAATTGGAATCATGATAGTGGGGAGGAGGAAACATTAAAGAACTAGAGGAAAGGTGTATTTTTTATTGGCACTATACTGCTCCTTGACTGGCTCATCTCTTCCTTGTGACCCTTCTGTAAGAGGATGACCAGCTGCCTACAGATGAGCTTTGGGTCTCCACTCTGTCCTCACATTGATATGATTCACATTGATGTGATTCTTTGTTCTGGGTCTTTGATGCCTGAAACCTGACCCCATCAATACCTCCTGATCACACAGGCAGGTGTGCTTCTTCCATGTGAACTTTGTTGTTTCTCAGATAGATGACCACTTGTTTACCTCAAGACTTTAAGATCCCAGATGCTGTATCTTTGGATAGCCGGGGACCATTAGCTTTCTTCACCACATTTGGTTATGCACCCATTTTGTCTTCAGCGATCCTTTCGGGAAGGTGAGCATTACGGACTGACAAGTTATTAGAACCAAGTGTTCTTATGTTGAGGGAGTACTTGAGTAGAGGCCATGTCCATCTGCTACCTTGATTCCTAACATATAAATATATGCACACAGATCTATTTCCCTATCATTATATATAAATATATTTACATATATGCATGCCTGTATTTATACCTCTATAAATGCCATTTGCCTCCTACTTCTTTCCTTTATTTCCCAAAAGGGGATGTTTGAAAACTTTTCAGAGTTAGAGTAACCACAGGATTTATGATAATGGTCATCATCATCTCTTTTGCTCACTTTCTCTAAATTGCCAAAATATTTAGTTAAAGTGGTTTCATAACTTCTGAGGATTGTTTTAAAGAGAAATCAAAGACAAAGAGTTAAGGTATTAGTTAGATCTGAGCACGAACAAGAGTTCAAATTAAGCATAGTTTGGAGTCATAGATATTCTTAAACCTTCTTCCTGTTAGATGCATGAGATTGTTGTGTGCCTTTAAAAATGTCTATTAAGTTTACTTTTTTCACTATAACATTCTGAGGTGGCCTCTCTGTCTTGAATTTAGCTGGTGCAGCAGATGTTCTTGGTGGCCATTGAGTTGATTGGAGCTTTTATTCGAAGTGCGACCAAGACAAACAATTGTATTCCCAAAATTACTTCTCTGTAGCTAACTATTGCTATCAGAGACATATTTAACCATGTGTTCTCTGGAACATAACTGGGTATGTGTGAACTAGAACCTTAGCAGCAACACACACACACACACACACAGTATCCCAGATGGATTATTTTTATCAAAGCTTTGTATTTAAAAATTTTACAAAACAATCTTATCATCTTCAAAGTACTCTCCATTACACTTAATACATTGTCAAATCTGCAATTGTGTTCTTGGAAACATTTTTCAAACTCATTTGTCTGGATGGTTGAGAATACCTCCCTCGCTTTTTTCTTCACCCCTTCTATAGTTAAATCACTGTCCTTTCATGTCCCTCTTCATTTGCAGAAACAAAAAGGAGTCGCACATAGTGAGGTCAGGTGAGTAAGATGAGTGGGGCAAGAGAGGCATGCTATTTTTTGCCAAAAACTTGTGCACTGAAATGGCAGCATGAGCAACTGCATTGTCATGCTGCCCAAACCAGACCCCCAACTGCCATAAATCAGGCCCTTTGTATCGCACGCTGTTGTTTCTATCTTTTCAGAACCTCTAAATAGAAAGCTTGATGAACAGTCTGACCTGGTGGAATGAACTCCAAATGCACTATCCCCCTCACAGAAGCTAAGCTTCCCCCCCTAGTATTTGGGGGGATATCCCTTCATATGTTTGTGTGTGTGTGTGTAAAATATGCTAAAAAAAGAATTTTTTAAAAAACTAGAAGTTGGTGTTTGAGAAGATCAGTAAATTTGGCAAACCCATTGGCTAAATTGATCAAAGAAGAAAGATAATGAGAAGATATAGTAATCAAACGGTGAAATGGAATGGAGTGACAATAGAACCTACTGAGATAAAGAAGAATGGAACAGAATATTATGGGAAAAAACTCTATTCCAGTAAATTGATACTCCACTAAAAACACACTGACTACCTAATTAACTTAAATACAGGGCAGAGGCGGATTGGAAAATATTAGTAGCAAAACAGAATCACCATGAGGGCAAGGGAAGAGAGGTGGGGGGAGCGGGGCAGGGGTAACCCACAGCAATGATGACTGTACAACACCACCTGAGGGGAACGGGTAACAAAATTGTAAGTGAACAGAATCATTGGAAGGTGTCATGCACGGCAATAATACTATAATATAACAATAAGGGCCCCTGGGGAAGGGGGAGGATTAAGAGGAGCTGATATCAAAGAATTCAAGAAGGAAGAAGACGTCTTGAAACCCATAGTGGCAGCAATTATACAATGATGCTCGATGTAAATGAATCATGTATTGTTATAACATCTGCAAGATATTCCAATAAAATGATTAAAAAAGAAAGAAAGAAAAACAGAAGCACAAGATAAAGGAATTTCCCCCACAAATTTATGGAAACCCTATTTACAGAGATAGGCTATCTAACTAAACCCATAGTAAAAGAATAAAATAAAGATAGGGTACCACTGATCCATGTATAAGTCAAACCCCAGTTTTTCAGCACATTTTTTTGTGCTGAAAAACTCGACTTATACAGGTGTATATGTGGGATCAAAATCAGCATATTGCAAATAAATAAAATTATCTATGATTTATCTACTTTCTACTTATATACATTATTTAAAATTGAGATTTAATGTTATGTTAATTTATAATTCATATTAAATTTGTGAACCTAATGTAAATTTCTTCAGAACTTTCTCCCCACTGTTTTTTTTTTTAATACTGGAAGATAATGATTACAAAATGAAACTATTACTTAAGACAAAAAAAGGAAATAAACATAGATGTCATTTGGTAGTTTGTTTTGAAAAAAATAAAGATGTCATAAAGAATACTTCCAACAACACCAAAAATGCTCTACCTGAGATGACTTCTTTGGAAAAGTCTATCAAACATTCAGAGTAGAGTGTACATGAATTTATCCTCACACTATTTCAGAACAAGGAAATGAAAGAACTTAATTTATTCTATAAAGATGTCAACCTAATATAAAAATTAGACAAACATAACAGAGAAAAAATAAAATTACATACCATTATTCCATTATTGTTCATGAATATAGACAAAAATTTTCAGCAGAATTCAATGGAACATCATATAATTAATAATAATAATACATCAGAATCAAATGGGAGTTAAACTAGGTACACAATGCTGGTTTAGCCCTAGAATATAATTTAACACAATTCACATAAATAAAACAAAGATAAAGAATCACATGATTATCTCATTATATGCAAAAAAGTCATTTAATAAAATCTCACACCCTTTCTTGATAAAACATCACAGCAAAAATAGAAACAGATAGCATTTCCTCAATATAATTTAAAACTTTTATATACAAAAGTAATAGTCAACATTATTCCCAACAAAGAAAGGTCGAGGGTGTCCCCCGAGAATATGAACTAGATAAGGACACCCATTATTACCACTCATTCCACATTACACTGGAAATACTAGCTAGCTCAACAAGACAAGAAATAAAACTTATTTAAATCAAACAGGAAGAAGTAAAACTACATTAATATAAAGAGGACATGATTTTGTATATAAACAATTCCAGATTACACACACACACACACACGCACAAACACATTACTGGAGCTAACAGGAGATTTTTCCAATTAACAAGGTACAAGATTGGCTCACAGGTATACGTTGGATTCCTCTACACTAAGATAAAAGTGAGAAGTACACAAAATAAAAAACAATATCAATAAATGCTTTAACATAAACAACTTTGCCGAAAAATAAAAAAATGTGTGTGTGGTTACATATGAAGATATATGTTCTATAGATGTTTATCAGTGTACATGTGAGTGCATGCACACAAAGATATGGGTGTACTTATAAGCATATGTAAATACATGTT
Organism: Tenrec ecaudatus; assembly: GCF_050624435.1. NCBI lineage: Eukaryota > Metazoa > Chordata > Mammalia > Afrosoricida > Tenrecidae > Tenrec > Tenrec ecaudatus. The sequence continues at coordinate 54,945,190 of NC_134545.1, read as the reverse complement.
AGTGTATGCCAAACATATATTTGCAGCACAGTTTTAAAGATTTCCCAGACATCTAAATACCTTACAGAATTGGTTTTCTAGGTTAATAGGTTGGGGACCACAGTATAAAGAATGCCAAAGTTGGCCTTTCACAGATCATAAAGAGAACGTTCTTCATCTTGTTTTGGTGAATAGTATCTGGGCTCTTCAAAGACCGTGAGCAGCCATTGAAGATACAATTATTGATCTCTGCTTATCTGTCACGAAAGAATTCAAAGAAGAAATTAGCCCACAAGACTAATAGCCCTAGTCTTCGCTAATGTGAGACTAGTAGAACTCCTAGGTTCCCAGCTACAAATACTGATTTTTCTGGTCGCGGACACAATAGAAAGTCCTGAGTAGAATGGAGGAGAATGTAAAACAAAATTTAAATTCCTAACGAAGGCCAGACTTACTGGACAAATAGAGACTATGGAATTGCCCAAGACCATTTCCCTAAACTATCTTTTTAACGTGAAACTGAAACCACTCTTAAAGTCACCTTTCAGCCAAATAGATTGGCTTATGAAATAGATTACATGAATATCGAGTCAAGTCCTTTGCCAAACACTCAATTCTATGAGAACGAATAGTTAGCAGTTATCCCCAAAGATGGGATGGCAAAACGACCCAAGGAACTCGATCATTAGAAATGACTAAACCGAATGAAAATAATGTTAATGCTGGTTCACTACAAAAATTGAAGCCAATGTTATGGAACCAATTATACAGAATTGGTAAATGGGAACCTGATTTGCTGTTAAAATAAATAATGGGTATTATTAATCATAAGGGCCTCACAATCATCTATCTGTTGTTAGGGTGTCAACAAGAATCATTTGACATTCAGGTTTACAGAGCTGAAAGCATGTCTTAACTTGGACTTAAATGGCAAAGTTCCATTCCGCTATGCCAGTAATACACTAAAAGCAAGCTCTCTAGCTGGTCCCCTAGCTAGCAGGAGCAAGATGGCCAGACAGTGGGGAGAAGGGCTCAGTGTTATCCAGGAGGCAACTGGCCTGGGATACACATGGCTAATTTGCCCCATCCTGATGAATTTTCTCCTTTCAGGCTACTGTTTCCTTTCTCACAGTTTCCCCAAGGTCCTCCTGACACAGACAAATGGTGATACTTTTAGCGTTTGATAGACTTGCCGCATACCCTAGTTGACAGATAAAGAGTGTTAAGTCAATATCTATAAAGTGAATCTGTGAGTGACGGAGAGACTATCACAGTGCGGATACTAAAACAACAACAGGAACAACAACAGAATGCACTGTCATGGAGTCAATCCTATGGGACTGGGTAGAACTGTCCCTGTGAGTGTTCACGACCGAGATGGTTTACGGGAGTAAAACCCCATCTTTCCTCAGAGCTGCTGAAGGTTTCAAATTGCTGACCTGGCCGATTGTGGCCTGAGGAATTACTCCACTACCAGGGCTGCTGTGGGCACTGAAGAGGCCTGTAGCGTGCAAAGAGTAGAACTTCTCATGCTTAGCAACTTTCCCACATAAACCTACAAGGACAGTGCCACTAAAGCATACCCCGGAGGACCTAAAAACAGAGGATGAGGCTGGGTGGAAAACTATCCGTTAAAAATAAGTTTACATTTCTGGACCTAGAACAATTCTACGTGCTACTTTAATCAATGTTTACAATAGATGAGCAAGGAGCTGTTAATAAACAGCACACAGCTGTAGTAAAACCAGAGTCAGAACTAGCCTTAAAAGTCAAATGTCGGGCTATTTCCATTTGGGTAACTTTGACATTTGTATGCTCACACAGGAACCAAATTCCCATATTTCCTACTTTCATTCCCTGCTTCCCAAATTTCAAACATTTGAATCATAAAGCAATAATAGAAATATTTCAGTTTCTTATAATGGGTACTTTTGCATTAATGCCATTTAAAAAGCGAAAGACTATCTGCAAAGAGGTTTTCTCTACAGGCAATCAAGTCACGGCACCTATAAATCAACCTTCCACAAAATTGCTTCAGGTGCTATTTGATCCACTACATAGGATATGTCCTGAGTTCTAACTATTCCTGGGCACTGTTTTAGAAAGGATATAATGAGAGAGGGAAAAAGAAATACAGTCAAATGTATGCATAACACTGGAATAGCTGACAAGGCATAGACCCCATAAAATAATGTGTAAGCAGAAGGATCGGGTCATTCACTCTTCCAGACCACCCGTGTCAAGAATAGGAGCCATTTAGTCCAGTCTGGGAAGGCAGTTGTTTGCAGGAATATTTGAACTGAACCTTGATTAATTAATACTCTATGAAGCAAAAGACAGTGAAAGGATAATTAAATAGAGAGAGTTTCACCAAACATTAAATGAAGTGGAGAAAGCCTGGAGCACAACCCAGAAAAACGCATTGCAATCTGGAGGACTAGCAGGTAGCCTGTTTCAGTTAGCATGGGGTCTTTCCAGAAGCTTCTGCGAGTCATTCTCCAGATCTCTGCTTTAGAAACGTAAGCTTATGAACCATTTTCTAAGCCCGGGAGTAGGTCAGTTCCCCTGGGTGTATGTTTTCGAACCGTAAGAGTCTTCCACTCAAAGCAATGATCTCTGCTCGTGAATAAACATGAGCATAGAATTATTTTATGCTAATTATCTCTCATCGCCACACACTCTCCAGAGACATTATGAAACAGGAAGCCTGCATGGACCCTCAAGACCTAGTGCAGCAGCACCCACATTTGCAGACACTGAAGAAAGAAAAGTCACATAAGTAAATGTTGAAGAAAATCAAGAAATTGGGATCAGTTGGTTGTCTAGGAGAGTATCATTGGAGTAGTAGACCTTTTACTGTTGACAAGAGAGGAGCTTTGGTGTGTAGCAGTTACTCACTCATGGGGGTACGAGATGCATCCTTGGCAGTTCAAAACCACCAGCAGCTCTGTGGGAGAAAAACTGGCTTTCTACTCCGTCAACAGTTTCAATGCTCACAAACCCTCAGGGATGGGAGGGGGGAATCAGTCAGCACTGACTCAATAGCGGTCAGTTTATTGACAGTGGTAACTGCTGAATTTAATTTATTCATTTATCCTTTTACTTATTCATTCATTCATTTTTCATGGGAGAGAATATGATCAGAGCTGTGATAAAATGTTAGCATTGATTGGAATATGAAGGTCTGGTTACTGAGAACAGAGATGGGAGGCAAAACGAACACTTCAGCAAATACTTCCAATTATCCACTAAGAAAATAAGGTCCCCAACTAGGGTAGTAATTGGGCTCAGAGAAAAGAAGAATAATTTGAATGATATTTAATCAAATCCCTAAAACTGGTGCCTGATGAGAGAAATAAAGGGAAGAACCAATGGTTTCCTTATCGTTCCTTGTTCCTATCACTGTTTTCTTTGTTCTTGTTCTTAGTTGAATCCACGTTTTTTCCAGAGTGGAACTGTTTCATAGAGTCTTCAAGGCCTTGACCTGCCAGACGCAGATTGCCAGGCTTCTTTTCTGAGGCATTTCTAAATGGTTGAGAATTGATGACCTTTTAGTTAAACACAAATTAGATCATGTGAATGAAAACCAAACTATTTAAAGAAAAGGAAACAACCCATCTTAATAGGAACATTTTTGTGACAAATTTGTGCCCAAATCCAAAAAGCAGCTTAGTTTACATTGCTGAAATCACCACATTCAAAAAGTGGTGTCGTGGTTAGGCATTGGGCTCTAACACACACGAGTGGCAGTACAAAACCAGAAGCAGCTCCATGGGGGAAACTGGGCTTTCTACTCTTGCAAACAGTTGTAAGTCTCAGAAACCCATAGGGTAGACCTTGGAGTCAGCACTGACTCACTGGCAGCAGTTTGGGGATTTTGGAAGTATTCATAGAAAGTAAACTCCAATCCCAAAGCCATCTTCATTTAGTTTGGAGTTACATAAAAATTATTTTTACCTAGGTAATGCGTGTATGAAATAAAAGAGAACCTAACAGATTGTATATAGTAAGAAATGAATCTCCTTCCCACCCTGTCTCCTAGTCCCCTGTATGTTCTACCCAGAGGCAACCCCCGATATCACAGTTCCCTGTGAAATCTGAGTAGGAGTTAGTGCTAATCATCTAAAAAAGGTCAAGAGAGAAACCAAGATGAATCTTTCTAAAACAAGAGCTGAAAATAATCTGCTAGAAATTGTCACGGAAAATGATTATAAATAAATAACTAAAAAATACACCATGGATTTCTACTTTAACTTTCTTCTGAAATTGAGACAAAAAGAAGAAAATTTAAATGACTTATTTTATTCCAGTGTACATGTTAGTGGCCCCGACAAGAGGTCACGCCTGTGGTATTTCATAGTGGATACCTTATTGCTAAGACTCATCTCTCAATAATACTCAGTGTTATGTTGAATTATGCCAAAGAAACTCACTGGGACTTAAGGGACACTAGCAAGGAATCAGGAGTTTGTTGCGCTACAGGATGGTGTTATGGCCAAGTCCCAGAGTGGTACAGATGGTTAACCACTTGACCCTTAACTGAAGAATTGACAGTTCACATCTACCCAGGGGCACTTTGGAAGAAAGTTCTGGCAATCTAGCATAAAAAAAAAATTTAGCCATTGAAACCTTATGGATATGGTTCTACTGTGACACATATAGGTCACATTGAGTAAAATCAAATCTGTAGTGATTGGTTTGGTTTGGGTCTAAGCGCAATAAGACATAGAAGCAATGATGTCACTATTTTCCAGTGACCATGTGCTCCAATAGCCTATCCCACATCATCAAATAAGTAAATCATCAAAAGGGAATTTTGAAGCCAGCGTGTGTAACCAAATGCAGTTACATTTCACATTAGACACCACTTTCCTTGAAAGTACAGAGTTTTGCTAGAAACAAATCCATCATAGTAATGATGTTTCCCATACGTTCTTTTACATGATCGGCACTTGAATGTTCAGTTTTGCTGAGGTTTTCATCTCTCTATTGGCTTCAAGTTCTCTTGGTTGATCCTTCCTTGTCAATCCTTCCTTGTCCTGGCCCAGGCAGGACAAGGGATTTGGCTGTCATCACACAACTAGGAACTAGCAGAACCAAAACATGAAGCTGGAAGTGCCTTTTCTTCGAACTTTCCTTCTCTGACCAGTCGGATCCCAGTCGTTAACACAGGGAAGTCTCGGCAAAGGAAACCAATGAAAGATAATGACAGTCTAGTTGCAGACTTCAGGGGAGAAAGAGAGAGACCAACGCTGTAGGTGAAGGAAGCCTTACTGCTACTTCTTGAAGGAAGAGAGAACGTTTATTGAAATCAGATTAAAGTGTCAGTTTAGCAAAGTACCTTCAGGAAGGGTCATCCAGGGAAAGGGAACACAATTCAGGTGTTGTAAAGAAGCAACTTGATACTACAACCCAGATCTCACTTTCTTCTCATCTGCCAGTTAACTGCAGCTGCCTCGCATTGGCCTCACCCAGGCAAAAGTCAAAGTAGCACCCAAGCCCCAATAATACTGCCTCGGGCCACAGAAGATGAACAAAAAGGGAATATCTGGCAAATCACATATTATGTTTTTCAATTCCTCCTTCCTGAGCATCCCCTAAACTGCTCTGGTGACACCATAGTTAAGGGCTTGACTACTAACCACTACCTAGTTGTTATTTACATCACCGAGGGACTTAGCAAGAGAAAGAGCTGGTGATCTGCTTTCATAAACATTACAAATAATACAACCCTGGGAGGCAGTTCTACTCTGTCACATGGGGTCATTCCGGGTAGAACTAGACAAACTGGCAACTAATGTCAAAGACAGCACCCACTCCCATTTCCTTTCACTGGATTATCAAGGTTATGAGCGATGATGGCTTAGGTAAAAACAGCATCATGACCGATGACAGGCTTTTCCTAAAGTTTCCTCAAATGATTCTATAAACACAATAAATTTACTGTATGATATTCAAAAGCAGTTAAACTCCAAAACAATAATCAGTACTATGACTCATTTGCAGGAAGAAAACTCAGTAATAGGCTTTATGCACAGTACCATTTTAATTAATAAGCAGGATATATTTATTCAAATATTACATAATGACATCATCATCCTTGATTTTGGACTTTGATGGTAGCTCTTAGCCTTCTGCTGAATCCCAGAGAATGAACTTCTGGATATTCAAAATGATAGCTGAGACCTCAAACATATCAGGCTTTTGTATTCTGCTTTATCTATACTGATAAAGGATTTTAGCCAAGAATCACCCATTGCTGATGTGATATTCAAAAGTATTTCAGTAAGATATTATGAGCAATATCAAATGTGGGCGGTGTAAAAGTCACTGTGGTAATAAAATATAGTTGAGTTTATTTAATGCGGAGGTATTAATAACAAAATTATGTAATTAGGAATCTAAATTAAAAATGCCATTCCTTTTTTTTGTAAGTGTGAATGGAATGAGGAGAGTTGGCTGCAAATTCTCAGTCACTCATCTGTTTTTGGTTCAGCATAAATCAAATGCTGGTGTTAAGAGTTAATAGAAAACCATCCTGCAATAACAGTAATAAAAAGTATGAGTAGATAGTAAAGCTGAATATATATGCAAATGCTCATAGTAATATACCACAAATATATAAAGGCATGGCACATGGTATTTCTACATTTGTGTTTTATATGCTGCAAACATATTGATAGCTGATAGACAGTAGAGCTTACACTACATTTACTTATGGCCCCGCTTTGTCTTCACGATCAAGTAGGGACAGGCTGGTGTGCTTCTTCGTGTGGGTTTTGTGGTTTCTCAGCTACATGGTTGCTTGTTTATCTTCAGGCCATTAAGACCCCAGATACTATATCTTTTAATAGCCGAGCAAAATTAGCTTTCTTCACCACATTTGCTTGTGCACTTGTAGTCTTCAGCAATTGTGCCAGGGAGGGGATCTTATCAGACTGCCGGATTATTAGAACAAAGTGTTCTTGTGTTGAGGGAGTACTTGAGTAGGGTCCCACTGTCCATCTGTTTCCTTAATACTAAAACTATCCATCTGTTTCCTTAATACTAAGCCTATAAATAATTATGTACATAGATCTATTATACTCTAGTTCTTGGATGCTTCCTCCCCCCCACAATCATAATCCAATTCTACCTTACAAATCCAGCAGGACAGGAGGATGTACACTGGTACAGATAGAAACTGGTCGCACAGGGAATCCAGGACAGATGAACCCCTCAGGACCAGTGGTGAGAGTGATGATCCCGGGAGGGTGGAAGGAAGGTAGGATAGAAGCAGGGAACTGATTATAAGGATCTCCATATCACCTCCTCTCTTTGGGATGGACAGCGGAGAAATGGGTAAAGGGCGACATCAGACAGTGTAAGATATCAAAAAATAATAATAATTTATAAATTATCAAGGGTTTCATGTGAGAGGGGGAAACAGCGAGAGAGGGGGGAAATGAGCTGATACCAAGGGCTCAAGTAGAAAGCAAATGTTTTGAGAATGATGAGGGAAACAAACGTGCAAAAGTGCTTGACACAATGGATGTATGTATGGATTGTGACAAGAGTTGTATGAGCTCCCAATAAAATAGTTTTTAAAAGAGTAGAGCATAAAAACAAAAAAGTTCAGAATACTTCTTAGGCATAACACTTGAGAGAATGAGTCACAGAGATTTGGGGTGTAGGACCATTATCTTAGGAAAGATTCAGATCAATTGTATAACAGTCCACAGTGGCAATACTCGACATCCTACTGGCGGAATCCCAAAAGCTTGGGATCAGACACCTACGAAGGAACTGCTTTTATTGGTTTCTTCCAATCAAGAGAGAAGACAATCAGTCTCTACGAAAATATTGGTCCAACGGTCTAAGGGAATACATGAACCTTAAAGCCCGGAACCTTCATTAACCCGAGATCAAAAGAACTAGATGCTGCTGGTTAGCAATACTCATTGGTCTGAAAAATAATCACAGAAAAAGGGACCTGAGCAGAATAGGAGAAAGAAAATTTTATACTAAAATTCAAAGTCATATAAAAGATCAGACTTTGGGTCTTATAGAGACTGATGGAACCAGAGACTGTCCCATAGTGCCCCCTTTAAAACTTTGAACTGATCCCAAGCCTGGAGTACCTTTCAGCCAAATGACAGAAAGGGAGGAAAAGACTCCTTAGAAAAACCAAAAATTCAAGACCAAGGGCAGCATTTGTCCCCAAACAAAGTTCAGGAGGCAGGAAGAGGCCACAAATAAAGGTGAATGGAAGCAGAAACCTAGGGAGGCTTTGGGAAGAATTTGTTAATTCTTTTAATTATAAGAACTACCACCAATGTCACAAAACAAAATATGTATAAATTATGAAATAAAAAGCTAATATGCTCTAAAATTTCTTATCAAAATCACAATAAAAAAGTAAAAACAAAAAAAGCAGTGGTACTATTCTCTTCCTTTTCCAAAACCAGGTGGATGAGAATCACTGTGCTATACGTAGGGATGACAAAAAGCAATCAGTGCCCTTTAAGAATATTGTAATTAACCTACGCCCCATGTCTTTCATGTTTGAGGGCAGAGCCTGCCTGAAGAATACAAAAGTGTATCGGGCAAATTATTTCCCACTGCTCTCTGTGACTCAGGACACATCCAAACGGTGCAAGAAGACAACTGGCCACCTGGTCCTTGCTGTTGAAGTGAGAGCGCACAGATAAAGCACGATAGAAGTGCTGGTAGCATGTTTCCCATCTGCTCTCCATGGTCGAGGGAATAGCCCATCCAGAAAGTGCTTAAGCGGGCGCTGACCAATACTCTGCTATGCTATTTGTGGCCGAGGCAAGAGAGTGCTATAGGGGTGCTGGCCACTAATTACTTTTTGTTCTGTTGTTTTTATTATTCCTTTCTCACGTCTCTTAAAGGAGCCAACTGTCTCCATAAGACCTAGCCATCCTCCCCCATCTAATAGTTGCTTCACAATGTGATGAAGAAAATAGACTATCTCAGTCCAAACAAATACATGAGAAAGGCTATCACAAACAGACCTAAAAGCTCTCCCTAAAGTATAAAAGTCATTGACCTACCATTGGAAGGAAAACATTATAAAAAGATGATATTTGGGTACTTTAAAAAGATGAGAAAAAGAAAAAAAAAGAGCTAGAGAGAGAGAGAAAACAAAAAATAGAACAAAAACAGACATCCAGAAGATTGATTCTTCATAAAATTTTGTCTATCACAAAAGGGAAAATACTGCATGAAAGTACTGTTGTAAAGGGAAAATCAAGAGGAAGATGATCATACCAAAGAAACAAACTTCGATGCGCACCAGGTGTGTGTGTGGGGGGGGGGGGGACTTGGGGGGGATTGAAGTTGCAGCATTAGGCTAGTTCAAAGCTTCTTATACTGTGAGTGGAGACTCCACCTGGGGGAATGTGGGAGTCATGAAAAATGTGACAACAGTAAAAGGTATCTGAATGCACAAGGAACAAAAATAAATTCAAAATCAAACTAGTGACGAATCCAAGGTGTATGGGGCAGAGCATGCCCATGCTGCAAACTTCTTGGGCAAAAGCGTTCTCAGTGAAAAAGTTTAAGAAGCTTTTTAAGGACAGGCAGGTGCTGACCCCTGGGAAGGGAATAAGGTAATCTACAAAGGGAGACGAGAAAACACTGTCCGAGAGCGAGAGCGAGAGCGAGAGCGAGAGCGAGAGCGAGAGCGAGAGCGAGAGCGAGAGCGAGAGCGAGAGCGAGAGCGAGAGCGAGAGCGAGAGCGAGAGCGAGAGCGAGAGCGAGAGCGAGAGCGAGAGCGAGAGCGAGAGCGAGAGCGAGAGCGAGAGCGAGAGCGAGAGCGAGAGCGAGAGCGAGAGCGAGAGCGAGAGCGAGAGCGAGAGCGAGAGCGAGAGCGAGAGCGAGAGCGAGAGCGAGAGCGAGAGCGAGAGCGAGAGCGAGAGCGAGAGCGAGAGCGAGAGCGAGAGCGAGAGCGAGAGCGAGAGCGAGAGCGAGAGCGAGAGCGAGAGCGAGAGCGAGAGCGAGAGCGAGAGCGAGAGCGAGAGCGAGAGCGAGAGCGAGAGCGAGAGCGAGAGCGAGAGCGAGAGCGAGAGCGAGAGCGAGAGCGAGAGCGAGAGCGAGAGCGAGAGCGAGAGCGAGAGCGAGAGCGAGAGCGAGAGCGAGAGGTTTTGACTGGGCTCAATGCAACTTCCCATTGCCACTGATACTTGGTGGGAAAACTTGAAACTACAGAAAGCCTGTGCTATTGTTTGTTTTCACGTAAGTGTTTCCAGTGTGGCTTTAAAACAGTTAAACAGTTATACCGCCTCCCTTTACTCATAGAAACCACCTGAATTGTAGACAAGATTTTACATTACCTGTTGGGTATCTTTTCTAAACCACATGAGCCACCGAGACAGCTTCTTTAACCTATGTAAGGAGAAAGAGCTGAGTGTTTTTTAACTGCACAAAAGGCCTTGAGCAAAGTGATTGTCTGAGTATGCAGTTTTAATTTCCTCAGGTGAAAACAGTTTTAAGGGAGGGACACTTAGAAATATGTCCTGATGTTCTTCTAATGAAACAACAAACAAACAAACAAAAAACCCTCAGTGATTGTTATTAATTGATCTAATCTGTTTCCAGATGAAGTGTCCTTATTAAAAAAAATAATCATGTGACTGTAACTCTTTATATTGTAATGCATGCACTAAAGCTAGTCTGATATATTTCCATTCTTTTCCATCAGAAGCATATTCCCATATTTTGAGTTTTATCAAGCATTTGTTGTAGGATATTTCTGCGTTAGTATAATCTACTTTCAACGTAGCTACATGTATAGGTATCGGTATCATTAAACCTGCAAGAGCATAAGGAGTGAGCCTGAACCAGTCTTTTTTAAAATAAAAGTTTAGAATGCTATAACAGCATCCTGCCTTGCAGTTTCAAACTAAGCACATACTCTATTATAAATTATCTCATTTGATCTACATAGTATGCTTTTGAAGAAGACAGGGCAGCAATTTTGGTTCTCATTTCCTGGCTGAGGAAACAGGCTCCGGAGAGGTAAAGTGGCGTGCTCAGAGAAGTTGCATGGTGAGTGTCTATGGGTCCTGACTCACCATCAGGACTAGTTCGGGAAAACACACATTTCTTTAGTGTTGTGAAAGGTGTAAAGTAGGCAAGAGAGGGACAAACAGGTAACAAGAAAGCAAACACATATTGCACTTCAATCTCACAACAAGCCGATGGGCTAGTATGAGTGTCATTGTCATTTGAAAAGGGAAGTGCCGAAGCAATGACTGTCGTGTATAGTATCACAGAGACAATCTTGATTTCACAGTTCACAGCATTAACCATAATATATGCTGCCTCAAGAGATTACAAATCTTATGGACATCGTTTCATTTTCTCTCTGGACTTCCATGAGAAAAAGATGAATGAAAATAAATACTCAACTAAATAAAAAAGACAAACATACATATATAATTTTAAATACAATTGAGATTCATGAGGGCCCTTCACAAGATTAATGAAAAATTAGAATCAGGATGGGATTTTCCACAAACTTTTTGAAGCCCCCTCACACCTGGAAACCTTCAGGATGCAGTGATTACAACATTCCTTCTCAAACCCTGAAGTCAGCAGTTCAAACCCACCAGCTGCTTTGCATTAAAAAGGCCAGGTAATCTGCCTCTGGAAAGATTTACAGCCTTGAAACGAAACTACTACAGGGCAATTCTGCTCTATCACTTAGAATCAACTTAGTGGCTACAGGGTAGACTACTAACCACAGGTTCAGAGGTTTAAAATCACCAACCACTTGGCAGAAGAAATATGAGGCTTCCTACTCTCAGAATTATAGTCTCAGAAACCTACACAGACAGTTCTATTCGGTACTCTTGGGTGGTGATGAGTTGGTATCAACTCAATGGCAGTGAGTTTTGTTTGTTTTTTGAGTTGGCAGTGTGTTTGGTTTGGTTCCTGGATAGGACAAAAGGTTAACATGCTTGGCTGCTAAGCAAATTGTTGGAGTTGCTAAGCAAGACCACCCATGGGAACCTAAAGCCTGTAACTACCACCAAAGGAATGTTTGAAAGCCCTAGGAAGTACAGTGCTACTCTGGCACACTATGGGTCATCATGAGTGGAGCACACTCCCTGGCAACTGATGGTGGATAGACATACATTCTATATACATGCTTACATCTCTACTCAGGGTCCTGCGTGTGATGATGTCTTCTATGTGGTTATAACTCTCTTTAAACCAGGCTGGTAGTTAATGTTACATGCCAGGTTGGCTAGGCATACTATTCAGGAGTTCATCAAGTGGTCTTCCAATAATGTAATAACCTTGCATGTTATGATGTGAGGTGAACAGTTAGTCAGTTGAAACGGGTATTTCCTTGGTTCTGACAAGGCTTGCTGCTTCTCTCAAGCCTGCGGTCTTCCTCCTCCCTGAGCTCTGGTTTGTTGTGTTTCAGCCTGCAGAGATCTCCAAGCTGCTACCAAACCGACATATTTTGGGTTTCGTAACATCTACCATGCTTTGAGTCAGCAGAAACCTCCTGTCTGCTACCTGACGCGCAGACTTTGGGTTCATCAACTCCTACACCTACTTGAATCAGCAAAGGTCTTCAGCCTGCGACATGACCTATGGATTGGTGATTCGCCAGTCCTCACAACTGCGTGTCTTGCCCTGATGAACACATGAAGCTTTTTCTAGAAGTAAATTTATCTCTACACAAGGGAGCTTTAAAAAGTTCAAAGAATAAAATTTTTTTTAAAAGTTCAAAGAAAAAAAAGTCTTATATATTATAATTCCCATTTTCCAAAACCCTTTTTGAAACTCCTAATATTCTCTAGACTTCCCTAGTTTTGAAGAGTTCTGGTACCTCAATTGATATACAATGGGCAGCTAACTGCATGTCAACAGTTCAAAGCCTCCAGCTGCTCTGTGGGAGAAATAATGGGGCTTTCCACTCCTGTACAGAACTGCAGTCTTAACAACCCACAGGGGAAGTGATATGAGTGATATGAGTCAGCATCAACAGGGAAGTGAGTGTGGTTTTTGATCACTGGTGCACTGTTGGCGAGCCCAGATTAAAACAGCCAGGATATATAATGCAAACAAACAAATAAGAACAACGCCTAGATGAGACATTCTAGGTCTGAACTTTAACAAGGAAAGTAAACAAACACATAAAAACCTTCCCAGATTTGAGGCATATCTCTCTACACTTACTTCTCAATATCTTCCAAAAAATATCTTTTTTTCAAAAGACTACACCAGTCTACAGATGGAGAAGATAAAATCAACTTGAGGAAGGTGTCCCCTTTGGTGACTCAGGAGACATGTTTCTTTGCAATGCTTTACCATCATCTGCCAAAGATGGGTGTGCAAATACAGTTTTTCAAACAGAGAATGTTTGCGCTGTGTTGAAGAGAATCTGCCATCTGGTTATCAGATGTCTGAGTCCAAATTATGTGTCTAATGACAAGTGGAATGGTGGACTCTGAGAACAAGTGTTCCTGAAGTGGACTGGTACTGCACCCTTATCCTTATGTGGTGTAATAGGAAAAACATCATCGAAGGAAATGGCTTATGCCTTACCTTGGTTAACTAAAAGAGGCAAATATTTTTGGTGGTTCAGGTTCAAAGAAACCTGAACCTCTTAATTTAAGAAGCCATGCATTTTTCATAAAATCTGGATACTCAGTGATGCTCTGTGCAATTGAATTTCTGTTTTAGGTCTAGCATAGCACATCAACCCGAAATGCAATCACAGTAAAAAAAATCCTAGTTGTATGCATTATTTCTGGATAGGCAAATGCCAAAAGCGCAATGCAAACCTCATATGAATGATGTGATTGACTTCTAGGGCTGCTGGCAGAACATAGCTTCAGGTAAAGCATCTGTCTCCCGCCATTAACTAGAAAAGGGACAGCATTTTCTCTTTAAAATTAATCGCTGTATCACTCCAGGAATTTAGGGGAAATTCTGAGTGTTTCACACAAAGCCCTTCACAAAATTTTATTAAAGTTCAACAGAATTGTTTCATAACAAATACATATGTGAAATTCTTCCTGTGGTTTATTGTACTGAAAAAAAATTCATATCAAATCTGTGTAAAATCCGCAATTTTTGGTAACCAGAACATTGACAGAAATGAAGGTGTCAATCCTATTTGAATAAGTTACAATTTAAAAATCAAGAGGGCTGCCATTTACTATCATAGATATTGATTTCTTTATATTGGATCAGGGTTCTGGTAGCACAGTAAATTAAGCATTGGACAAAAACTGAAAATTTATGGGTTCAAAGCTCTTCCATGGAATAATGATTTGAGAGTCCTTGTCACCAGGATTCCATTATGCCCCCTACCCATGGGCTTTCATAACAACCCTCTGAGTTCAGTAGATAGGAGGAATTATATCTATTTTAATGAAGAATGTGGAGCAAAGAAAATGCTACTTGCTGAACTCAACTAAGGAGTACCAGGCCAGGGAGGGATTTGAATGTTGCCTGAGTTTTAAAACCAGTTTCCACCCTGAGGCCAAAAAGCCATGAAAGAAAGTAAATCATGAGTCCTCTTAAAGCAACTGACCTGTGCTTTAAAATGTGATATCCAGCCGTACAATCTAACAGTCGATAGCCTTGCATTAGGATGATTATACAGCCTGAATGTCCTGGTGAAAATAACTGATTTGGGCTGTAAAGTATAGAAAAGTTCATCTGGACACCTTATGGATTAGTAAATACTGGGTTGCAGTGAGCAGATGTCAAAAAAAAAACACAAACAACTCTCAGAGAGTTATGGGAAGGAAGCTAGCACAAAGCAATGTGTCTGTGGATGAATGCAATCACTCACATTTGGCCCATAGGTAATGGAATTTATTGATAGATACTTTATAGAGTTTAGTGCAAACAAGAACCATCAGGGATTTTGTTAAAAATATATATTTTTAATGGTAACACAGCTGCAATTTTGATTTGGTAAGGCTTAGGTAGGGACCCTAAGAGCACAGGTGGCATAGTGTTTACTCCTTGGGTTGCTAATTGCAAGGTCAGCAGTTCAAAACCACCAGCCGCTCTGAAGGAGAAAGATGGGCTTTCTACTCTTATGAAGAGTTACAGTCTCAGAAACTCATAGGAGCATTTCTACCCTGTCCTATAGGTTTAGTATAACTCAGCACCTACTCTATGGTAGTAAGTTTGACTTTTTGTTCAGTAGTAGCCAGAAATCTCGATTTCACAAACACTGTTATTCTAGTATGAGTTGACCATAGGCTTCATTTTGAGATCTCTTACCTAGTAGATGGGGATTCTAGGGACACTGTGGTTAATTAGGGTACACGACTTGCCTTATAGTTGAGTAAAATGGTACATCGAAAAAGCAAAGAAGTAAAATGGAGTCATTAGATGGCTGAATTAGAGATCTTGAAGAATAAATTTCACATTTTTGATCTTGTAGACAAAGAATCAGACAAAAGAGAGAAAAACAACAACTGATAAAACTCAAAGAATTATGGAAGATAGCGCCAAAATGAATCACTACAGAACACGAAGACCAAAGAAGCCAGAGAAGATATTCAAAGTTCTTGGAAGAAAACTTGTTTGATATTGCGAAAGACAAAATGATAAGAACTCAAGAAGCTCCATGAACATCAAGTAATATAGACTCTATACAAATCATTAAAATAGACCATAATCAAACTTTCCAGACCAAACACAGGGAAGAAAATAAGCTTGGGACAAAATTATTAAAACTAATTAGACATAAGCAAAAACCTCAAAGGGAAGAGTCCCTGTGCTGGATGCTCAGTACCATAGTCTCCAGAGATATCAAGATCAATTGGCAGAGCAGTTCACAGAGACCCTATTCTTTACCCTGTTAGTGACTGGGGTGTTAAAAGTAGCTGAGGAGCCATCTAAGATGCAGTTATAGGTGTCACCTTATCTGCAGGAAATAAAATTATGAAAATCACAGAGGGAAACAAGTAATTTAACTGACTTATTAGTGGACCACATGAACATCAGTCTTAAATATGAGTCCAGAAAATTTAAATTGTGTCTAGCTATCACCACTGTTACAAAAAAGGCTCATTTTAGAAGGTTCTAGATGGAGTGGAAGAAAAATATGGAATAAAACTCAAAACTCTACCAAACATCAGGCTTGCTCATCAGATGCTATAGGAACAACTGAACTATATGGTCCTTAGGCGCACTTCAAGTCTGCAGCTGCTCTCACCCCCATGGCTCAAATTTTAATAGACAGATCTGCAAGGGGAACAGTAACACAAGTGAGGTACACACACTTAGAATAATAAAATGGTGGAGGCCACGGAGTCAGCATTTATCGATCCAAAGACAAAGTTCAGAAGTGTTAGAAGAGGGAAAAGTAGGGTAAGTGATATTATCATGTGGGGTTTACAGTGAATTAGCTGAAAACATATATGTATAAATGTTGAATTTAAAATTGTTTATCTGCTTTGTAAATCCACCAAATCACAATTTAAAAAAGTTTAAAGAATGAAATGAACATGTTCTAGGTCAGAAATGTAGACTTATCCATGTTATATGAAAATTTCAAATATACTTCTAGAGCATTCATAAATCATGACAGGAAAAGGGGACATAATTATCAACTCCTTGATGATAGACTGGAAGACATAACTGATATGTGTAGGAAATATCTGATATGCATAGGACAGAGGTCTCTGGTGGTGGGTTATGTGTAGGACAGAGGTGATTTTCTTTGAAAAAAATCAGCTCTTGAAAACTCTTTGGAGACGTTATGGTATGCCAAAGTCAACCTGCATAACAGAGCCCACGAAGACAATGTTCTAGATTCTACTGAGTGCAACTGGAGTCTTAAAATCTGTGAGTGGCCATCTGAGGTGCAACTATTGATTTCTCCCCATCTGGAGCAAAGAAGAGTGAATAAAATCAAAGATGGATGGAGCAACAGGTTAGTCCAAGAGATTAATGACGTTAGACCAGAAGTCTCCAGGATTCTGAGACCAGAAGACACATATAGAGCCTACTACCCATACTGACCGCACCGAAAGGTATTACATTAGGAAGTCCCACATAAAGTACAAAAAATGTGGAACAAACTCAAAAACATTCAAAAGGCCAGGCCTACTGGTCTAATAGAGAATAGTGATGCCCAAAGACTATGACCCTGAAACTATGTTTCTGAAGTGGAACTAACCTCCATGGCTGTTTCATACAAATAAGTAAATAAATAAATGTCTATACTCATTGAACAATGACATTTGGGAGTTATGCATTCCTTAGAATAACAACCATTTGAGAACAAAAGGGAAGCGTTTCCCAGAAAGACAAAAGTTCAGAAAACAGGAAGAGATAAAAAAAAATTTTAAAAGAGGAGTGGCTGGTAATGTTAACCTGCTGAACTTGTGGTTACCAGCCCAACTTGCAACCCAGTACACCACGAGGGCTCTGGTGGCGGGTTATGTGTTCTGTTAGAAACCACAAAATCAGAACTTTGAAACCACCAACTGCACCTAGGAGGGAAGACAAAGTGTTTTCAAAGTAGATTTTTCATCGACCTTCACCACTGCAGGGATTCTGCTCATGAAAGTCCCAGTTGATCTGGATTGTTCTCCTCATATTTTTGCTATTCGTCCTAACTCAAAGCCTTCCACAAATTCCATTATCACCCTCACAGCCCCATTCAAATCATCTTAAAAGAATTTTGTTGATTTCTGCTCTTATGATTATTATTTTCTTTGCTTCCTCTGGTTTTAGTTTTTACCTTTTCCTTTTCATGATTCTTGAGATGAAAGAGTAGATTGTTGAACTGAGACATTTCCTTTTCTAATTGTGCATATAACACTATTATTTTTTCACACTTCATGGATTTAAATGGGTTCCTACAATTCTGATGTAGTGCACTTTAGTTTCACTCCCTTAAATGTATATAATTTTCATTTCCCCCATGATTTTCTCTGGGATTCATGGGTTTAAAAGTATGCTATTTAGTGTCTAAGCATTTGGAGAGATTCCTTACATCATTCTGTCATTGACTTCTAGTTTGATTTAGTTATAATCAGAGAACATATTTTGTCTGATTTTAATTATTTTAAATGTGTTGACCTTACCTTTAGGTATGAAGATAAGGCACATTTGGTATATACCCCAAGGGAAATGTGCACTCTGTTGCTCTGAGGTGAAAATCAATGGTGTTGACTGATAGTGTTTGAGGGCTCTTGAGTGTTCTTGCTTATTTCCTAATTGTACTCTCAGTTTTTGAGAGAAGCCTGTTGAGATTTCCAGCTATAAATTTTATGTGCATATTTATCTTTTCTATTAGTTGTTGCTTCACACATTTAGTAAGCTTTATTATTTGCTGCAAACACATTTAGGTTTGCTAATTCTTTACTTCGTTGACCCTTTTATCATTATATAATGTCCCTCTCTATCTTAGGTAAGTCTCTTCTCTTTGAAATTACTTTATGTTATGTAATAGAATATAGCAACTACTCTTTTCTATTGATTACTTTGGTACATTCTCATGTTGTTCTTTTTATCCTTTTACTCTTAACTTACCTGTTGTTTTTGTTTCAGGTCATCAAATCTGTTCCTACACACAGCTGATCTCTGTAGAATAGAACTAAACGCTGCCTGGTCCTACAGCATTCTCACAATTATTCTACTTGAGCCCATTGTGTAGCTACTAGGTCAATCATTTTCATTGAGAGTCTTCCTCTCTCTTTGCTGACCCTCTTTGCTGCTTTACTAACATCATGTCCTTCTGGTGACATGTACAAAATACATGAGGTGAAGTTTTGTCAATGCTTCTAAAAAGCATCCTGGCTTTTAATTCTTGCAACAAGTTTTATTCATTATTCTGACATATCATGGTATTGTTAAAATTCTTTGCCAGGCTTATAATTCAAAGTACCAATTCTTCAGTGTCCAGCCTCTGCATATGAGAGACCTAAAAAGAAAGTTACTTGGATTGCATACATCTTAATCGTCAAAGTGATATTTTTGCTCATTAACACAGATCTGCACAATGAAATATACTGATTTAATTTCTTGACTGCTTTTTTTATTGGTGTTTATTTTGTATCTCAGTAAAATGAAATCCTTACAACTTTAATATTTTCTTTAATATTTATATGTATGAATTAGTCCTGTGACTCCCATAATAAATATTTTCCTACTTTTTGTTTTAGTGAAAATAAAGCAAAATAAAATGAATTTATTCTTCGGGTATGGAAATAAACACTAACGGTGGTAAATTTTGTTTGAAAAAGATCTTCAGGAACATGAAATATATTTCAATGCTAATAAGATTGTGTATTTATGGTTCAATGCATCAATTCACTCAATTAATATGAATGCATTTATAATATGTTTAACATCTATCAGTGCAAAATGTTATACAGTGAAAGACTTCATGAGATTACAATTGTATGTTTCAGATTTTAGGTCTAAGGTTTAGCTCTTAAAGATATAGTTCAATTCTATCTCCTTACAAGGAAAAACTCACAGAAGTAGAATATTTAAGGTTCAAGCTAGTTTCTTAAAGTCATATAGGCAATTAGTACAAAAGATAGACTGGACACCCACTACTATTTTCAGCTTTGACATATATAAAACATAAAATTACTCATGCCAAAAAGAAGCTTAGATATCAGTTAAGGACAGGATTTATGTATATCTACATATAGAGATGCATACATACATACATTTCATTATGAGGCAAAAATTAAATCTAGAATGCTACCATCCACTAGAGTGTATATGTAAAGCCATATAAATCCACTCAGATTGAAACAAGCTGACCATGATCTTGTTGTAATTGAAAATTATCAGGATATGAAAAAAATATATACAGGAATGAGGAAAATCAATCAAGAAACCAGTCTTAAACATTTGATTCCGTGACACCAATTTAATTTATAGCAAGGATTGCAGCATACACCTTTTATGTAGACATGTAACACATGAAAACGATGTTAAAAGTAGCTGTACTTTATTATACCTCTAAACCATGATATAGTATTATATAATGTTAATAATATTAATTACAATGTAACATAAAATATAGCATGGATTAATTATGCATTTGATTAATGAAATGATAAAATTAGTTTTCCTAACTATGAACCTTAAAAAAGATGGCATTACTAATATATTTAATGTACTTAAGCTGTTTGTGGGAACTAGAAACACAGGAATTAGTTCTCCATATGGTGAATATATTTAATATGGTTTATAGCTGAGTGGGAGTGATTTTAAGTGAGAATTATTTTCTTGTATTCTCTTATTAAGTGTTTGGGTCGGGTCTGAACTAGGCAGTCCCCTTTTGGACTAAGCTGAAGCAGGTCCGGGCCCTTCATGAGCTTCCCTGCACATCCCAAGGTCAGCAGCAGCCGGAGCCAGATAAGATAACCAGTGAAACCAGATGTTACT
This sequence comes from Tenrec ecaudatus, assembly GCF_050624435.1. Taxonomy (NCBI): domain Eukaryota; kingdom Metazoa; phylum Chordata; class Mammalia; order Afrosoricida; family Tenrecidae; genus Tenrec; species Tenrec ecaudatus. The sequence goes on along the minus strand of NC_134545.1, from coordinate 54,924,802 downwards.
GGCTCAAAGAAAGCAGCAAGGAGTCCACCAGCAAGGAGTCCACCAGCAAGGAGTCCACCAGCAAGGAGTCCACCAGCAAGGAGTCCACCAGCAATTCTCCTGGTTTCCACGCCCCATATGCTAATTACCCTCCATTCCTCACCACCCCTTTATAGCCCTCACCCCCAGCTGCTGAGCAGGACTTCCCTGACCTGTTGGTCTAGGTCATGGAACCTCATCCGGGAGCTCCCCCCGCCGAATAAAGCTATTTCTGTTTATGCTCTCCCTTGTCCTGTTGTGTCAGTCTTCCTCCCTGTTCCTCAGTTTCACCTTTACATTAAGAAAATCAAACAAGGCTAAGCTCGCCCCGAGGTCCCGAGGATCTGTGTCTTGCTTCAACAGTGTTTGAACGGATCAGATCCGGGGACTCCCTGCCGCCAACCCTCCGCCACGCAACAGGTTTCTTTCCGGAAGTAACTTGGGGACCATCTTCTCGGCCAGCCCCTCCTCTTGGGACCAGCGGACACTTTTATTTGGCGTGCGGTGACCTCCAAACCGACGCATCATGAGCTCTCAGATCCGTCAGAATTATTCCGCCGACGCGGAGGCCGGCGTCAACAGTCTGGTCAACCTGCACCTGCAGGCCTCTTACACCTACCTCTCTCTGGGCTTCTTTTTCGACCGCGACGATGTGGCCTTGGAAGGCGTGGGGCACTTCTTCCGCGAGCTGGCGAAGGAGAAGCGCGAGGGGGCTGAGCGTCTCTGGAAGCTGCAGAACCAGCGCGGCGGCCCGCCCTCTTCCAGGATGTGCAGAAGCCGTCTCAAGATGAGTGGGGTCGAACCCTGGACGCCATGGAAGCTGCCCTAGCCCTGGAGAAAAAACTCAACCAGGCTCTTCTGGACCTGCATGCCGTGGGGTCCACTCACACCGACCCTCATCTCTGTGACTTTCTGGAGAACCACTTCCTGGACAAGGAGGTGAAACTCCTCAAGAAGATGGGCGACCACCTGACCAACCTCCGCAGGGTGGCCAGCCCCCAGGCCGGCCTGGGCGAGGATCTCTTCGAGAGGCTCACTCTCAAAGAAGACTAGGAGCCTGCGGCGCCAAGCCACCTGCCAGGGGCCCTCTGCCTCCCCACGGCCGGCCTTAGCCCCTCTGCCTGAACCGGTCCGCAGCGCCACCGCCCTGGAGCCCCTCCCCAGCTGGGGACCAAATGGAAACAATAAAGCTTTCTTTTGCAGCAAAAAAAAGAAAAAAGAAAATCAAACAATAGTTTTGTTCCATTTTGAAGACAGGGGTTTCTGCAGGGCGCTTGCTATTAAAGTAGGAGAGGATACAATATCATTATTTTCATTTTAAGAACTTGAGTTAGTTTCTAGAAATGTTTAAAATTATTCTTGCTAAGGACAACAGCCTCAGTACTTTTAAAAGTTCTGATCAACCAGTGTATGTTGAACCCCGGTTCATAGCAGTCATTGAGTAATTCTGTCTGAATGTGTATGTTAATTTAGAAGTATTACTACAAAACTTAAGTTGTTCTTGTCAAGTGCTGCGCAGTCAGTTCCAACTTTTGTGACTGATGCACAAGAGAATGGCGTACAGCCCGGCGCGGCACCATCCTCACGACCATTGCTGTGTGAGCTTCCTGTTGCAGATTCTGTTTCAATCCATTTCTTTGATGGTCTTTTTCTTTTCGCGGTATATACTTTACTGAGTAAAATATCCTTCTAACATGAGCAAAGTATGAGTGACAGTACTCACTTCAAAGAAGCATTTAAACTGTATTTCTCCCTTGCCACTCCCTCCTATCCCTCAAAAAGTACCCCACTAAATCCACAGCCATTGCGTCAATTCTGATTCATAGGAACCCTATAGAACTTAGTAGAAGAACTCTTTCAGATGTCCTAGATGTTAAATCTTTATGGAAGCAGACAGCCTCATCTCTTTCCGAGGAGCAAGTGGTAGGTTTGAATTATTGACTCAACAGTTAGATAGATGTGTTTATTTTTCTTGCATTAATTGCTAGGGACCATAGCATCATTTCCAACCCTCTGCACAGCAGGATAAATCGTTACATGGCCCTGTAACCTTATTTATTGCTATGCCCGAGCTCCTTGTGGCAGCCACTGTGTCAGTTCATCTTGCCCAGGAGATTACTCTTTTTCTCTGCACTTCCGCTTTACAAAGCATGTAATTCTCCTGGGACTGGTGTCTCCAGGCAACATGCCCAAAGTATGTAAGAGGAAGCCTTGCCATTCTTGCCTCTAAAGAGCACTCTGGCTACATTTTTGTCCAAGACAGATTAGTTTGTCCTTTTAGCAGTCCATGGTATTTTCAAGATTTTTCACCAGCACGCAATTCAAATGTATCCATTCTGCCTCATGCTTCCTTATTCAATGTACAATTTTCACATGCATATGAGGCGATGACAAATACCATGGCCTGTGTCAGGCACACCTTAGTCCTCAAAGTAACATCCTTGTTTTTCAATACCCTAAATAAGTTTTATGTAGCAGAGTTGTCCAATGCATCACATCTTTTGATCTCATGTCTGCTACTTCCATGAGCATTGATTATGGATCCAAGCAAGACAAAATTCTGGACGACTACAATCTTTTCGCTCTCTATCATGGTGTTATCCGTTGATTCAGTTTTGAAGATTTTGGTGTTCTTTACATTGAGCGTCAATCCATATAGAAGGCTTCAATCTTTTTTTTTTTAACAATTTATTGGGGCTCATACAATTCTTATCACAGTTCATACATATACATACATCAATTGTATAAAGCACATCTGTACAGTCTTTGCCCTAATCATTTTTTTCTCCTCTTTTCTTTTTTTACATTTTATTAGGGACTCATAAAACTCTTATCACCATCCATACATATACATACATCAATTGTATAAAGCACATCCATACATTCCCTGCCCCAATCATTCTCAAGGCATTTGCTCTCCACTTAAGCCCCTTGCATCAGGTCCTCTTTTTTTCCCCCCTCCTTCCCCTTTCCCCCCTCCCTCATGTGCCCTTGGTAATTTATACATCGTTATTTTGTCATATCTTGTCCTATCCGGAGTCTCCCTTCCCCCCTTCTCTGCTGTCCCTCTCCCAGGGAAGAGGTCACATGTGGATCCTTGTAATCAGTTCCCCCTTTCCAACCCACTCACCCTCCACTCTCCCAGCATCGTCCCTCACACCCTTGGTCCTGAAGGTATCATCCACCCTGGATTCCCTGTACCTCCAACCCTCATATGTACCAGTGTACAGCCTCTGTCCTATCCAGCCCTGCAAGCTAGAATTCGGATCATGGTAGTTGGGGGGAGGAAGCATCCAGGATCTGGGGGAAAGCTGTGTTCTTCATCGGTACTACCTCACACCCTAATTATCCCATATCCTCTCCTAAACCCCTCTATGAGGGGATCTCCATTGGCCGACACTTGGGCCTTGGGTCTCCACTCTGCACTTCCCCCTTCATTTAATATGGTATATATATACATATATACACATACATATATACATATATACACATACATACACACACTTACATCTTTTTTTTGCATGATGGAAGGCTTCAATCTTTTATCTTCATCAGCAAATTCCTCAAGGCGTCCTCATTTTCAACAAGCAGAGTCATGTCATTTGCACATTGCAGGTTGTTAATAAGCCTTCTTCCAATCCTGATATACCATTTTTTTCGTATAATTTTGATTCTCTGATGATTTTTTTCAGTATACAGATTAAAAAATTATGGTAAGAGGATACAATCTTGTTGCAAACCTTTCCTGATTTTAAACCATGAAGTATTCTCTTGTTCTGTTCGCCCAACTGGCTCTTGATCCATGTACAAGTTCTACAGGAGAACAACGAAGTATACCGGAATTCCCACTCTTCCCAGGGCTATCCATAGGTTGTTATGATCCAGAGTCAAATGCCTTTGCACAGTTAATAAACACAAGTAAACATGTTTCTGGAATTTTCCGTTTTGAGTCAACATTATCTGGCATCAACAGTGATACCCTTTGCTCTTCTCCTCTTCTGATTCTGGGCTACATCTCTGGAAGCTTCTGGTCAATGTACAGCTGCAAAAATTGTTGGGTGATCAGACATAGAAGGACTTGGCTTCCCACTTTGGAGGAAGAAGCCACTGGAAAACCTTATTCTTATGGCAGCCAGTGATATAGTCAATATTTGTTGACAACATTATATAATTCAAATGTATTACCAGTTCTCCAGTCTTTCTTATGTATTGTCTACCTTTCTTGTGCATATGAGCTGACTGAAAATACCATGGTTTGATAATTCAGGTTTTGTGTTAATTTGGCTGAGTAAAAATTCTCATGCTTTTTCAGATAAGATATAGCCATCCCTCATAATGAAATCTAATATAATGTAATTAAGTCAATGATCAGATATTCTATGAGAAGCTCATCAATTGGAAAAGATTGTCCTTTGGGTGGTCTGTGCTTCTAATATTTGTGGAAATCTACAGAGACAATTTGAATCTGTCCTATAAGGTCATTAAAAAGAATGATTTAAGTTGTAGCCTACTATGCTACCAGGGCTTCATGTATGTAAGTATGTATAAATACCCTGGGAATTTTAAGTGGGAGGGGGTATGTTGGAAAATAAGATCAATGCTCATAGAAAAAAGAGTAATCACGTGTTTTATTGTTAAATGTAATCTACCTGTACAATTATGTATCAGAAAGAGAGAGACCATTTTAAGTAAGAGTAGCCAGAAGGCAAAATGAGACAGATAATATAATTCCAATATCTTTAAATATTAACATTGATTTTCTAGATTACAGTCAAGGATATCTTATCATCTATAGGCAGTATGTTCAACCACTGGGCTGTTCCAACTAAAATAAAATTATCTTTAAATTGAGTGGACGCATATTCTCCTAAAATTTCCCTCCATATGCCATCATCAGAATTCAGCTGCTTCATCACATTTGTGTGGTAGTATTTCATGACAGAAATAATATCCCTATTCAATACTCTATTTTCTGTGCCAATTTTATTTATCCCATCAATTATAATAAATAGTTCTTCCTTGTATTTCTCCCTTAATGATCTATAATTTATCAAAATAATTTTAAATATAGTATTCAGAAATTACATAATAACCCAACTGTTTTTTCTAGTGAGAATAAATTAGACCTCTTCTTTGATGGGCAGTCAAGCACACTCTGTAAGAACATAAATATATACTTTACAGTTAACACTATTAATCTATTAACTATGCATAATGGTTAAGCTTGTTTGTCAACTTAGCTGGGTCATATTTCTCCAAGTTTTAGCAGTTAGTGGATAGTCAATCATCCCCTATTATGGTATCAGATATGCAACCATCCCTAGGAAGACATTTGCTATGAGCAGTTAATCGATCGAAAGGGGAATTTCTTGGGATTATGGTCTGCTTCCATTATATGGCCTTTCTGGTGAAAACCTCTCCTATATTTTGCTGGGTCTGGATCCTGCATTTGACTTATTATTGTCTGACCTCTGGTTCTTTGAATTTAGTCACCTGTCTGCCATATTACCTGCCAATCTTGGGACTCATTCACCTCTACACATCTGAGTCAGCAGCCTCCTATCCTTGAGTAAATTTTCATCCATAGCTAACATCCTGCCTTCTAATCTGCCAATTTCTTGACCTGAAGTTATTTGAGTTAGAAAAAGACTAGAGTGATATCAGATTTATGGACTAAAAACTTGTCAATCTCTCACTATCTATACCAAGGATTTCAAAAGTCCATAAAAAGATATAACAAAGAGATAATGGCCTTTTTCCATGATATTTTTGAAGCTTTTATGTGTGTGTGTGTGTATCACATTTTTTACTTCTCTAATAAGGTGGGCAATTCATAATATGGGCATTTTCCTCCCAGTTTTATATTAATCACAGGTTTAATAAATTAGACTTCTAAGTCTTCAAGGGACTCCTATCATAATACCTCATCAAAGAGTTGCTGTTAGAATACAAATTAGATAATGTAAGAAAAAGTGTTTATCATAGTATCTGAACATTAACATTTATTCAACAAATACCATTCCTATGCCTTCAAGACAGTTAGAAATGAATACATATCCTTCTTCAGGAACAAGTGTGTTTCAGTCTAAAATCATTTTTTAAATCTACTGTTTTCCCTTATTACTTTAATATTCAGTGTCACGGTTAAGGTTGTGTCTTAATTTGACTGGGCTATGACTCTCAGTGGTTTGTCAGTTAACATCTAGTCCTCAACTACAATGAGATCTGCTATAAGTAGTCAATTAGTTGAAAGGTAGTTTTTCAGGAATGTGTGCCCTGCTTCTTATTTTTATAATCATCCTCACCAATCTCTTTTGCTTTCTGTTGAATCTGGATTTGCATTTGGAACATCATCATCATCTAATCTCTGGTTCTTTGGACTTGAGTTAATGATCTGTCATATTGTTTCTTGAGCCCAGGAATCATTTTGTTCTATAGCTTTTTAGTCAGCAGCCTGTCATTTTACCTGCTAATCTTGGGTTCCTCAGCCCCTCTAGTTCTGTGAATCACAAGAAGCCTCTAGGTTGACATCTAACCTGCAGATTTGCAATTTACAAGTTTCTACAACCACATGAGCCATTTAATATATACAAGGGGGTACACCTCCCCAAATGGAATTTTTTTATTCAAAGCTATATACTTATTTATTTTTACAAAACAACCTTATCGCCCTCAAAGTACTCTCCATTACACTTAAAACATTTGTTAAATATGTGATTCTATACTTGGAAACATTTTTCAAACTCATCTGTTAGAAAAATTTTTCTTCACCTCTTCTATGTCATCAAATCACAGTCTTTTCATGTATCTCTTCATATGCAGAAACAATAAGGACTCACAGAGTGATGTCAGGTGAGTAAGGTGTATGGGGCAGAAGAGGCATGCAGTTTTTTGCCAAAAACTGGTGCATGGAGATGACTGGTTGAGCAGGTGCATTGTCACGGTGGCAAAACCAGCCCCAGTCTCACAAGTCAAGGTTTTTTTGTCACACACTGTTCCACAATCTTTTTCAGAACTTCTCAACAGAAAGCTTGATTTAAACCTGACTTGATTGAAGGAACTCTAAATGCACTATAACCTCATATCAAAAAAACAAAACAAAAAGCATCATCTTGAGCTTTGATTTCATTTGATGGTATTTTAGGGGATAAGGTGTCTTCCACTGACTTGATTGATGCGTACTTTCAGGGTCATAAGAATAGCACCACGTCTCATCATAAGTAATGACCTTGGGGAAATGTCTGGGTCACTTAGAACTGTTTTTTTCAAAGCATGGAATATTTCCACTTGATGCCTTTTTTCCTGGTCAGTCAGAACCAGAGACACAAATTTCACAGCGATCGGTCTCATTCCCAAATCTTCTGTTAAAAATGTGCTGAACTGAGTTCCAGGATATTTCTGATAACTCCCCTATCTTTTCTGTGGTCCATCATTGGTGGTGAGTACAAGTTCACACATTATATCAATATTTTTGTCCATTTGTGAAGTTGATGGATGTCAAGAATGAGGGTTGTCCTCAATTGACATTTCACCTTTTTTTGAAATGAGAAAACCACTTCTATATTAGCGTTTTTTTCCCATAGTGTTGTCCTGGTAAGCTGGTTTCAACATCACAATAGTTTCTGTGGTATTTCTCCCAAGCAGGAAACAAGCTTTCACAGCCACACACTGTTCTCTTACATTGGCCATAAAACAAACAAACAAACAAGCAACAACAACGAGATTTGAGTGAAACTGCTTTCATGAAAAAATTCACTGTGACTAGGAAGAAACTCCCCAGGTGATGCAACAGGGTGCACTCACTCAGACAGAGTTGCTCACCTTAGAAGAAAAATGTGTACTACGAAAGCTCTGCTCATTGGGGCTTTTTTCCCCTTTGGGGGGGATTGGTAGCCCCTACTATATTCTATATGTATCTATAGATGTGAGTCTCTAAGGAACCCAGCTGGAAACATTCCATTTTTTTCTTTTTAATCTAGGGACTAATACATAATTAGAAATAGATGTTGTTATCAAAGGCATGTTGGCAAAATATAAGCTGTAAAATATAGCTCAAATAGAATGTTTGTAGAGGAACATCATAAATAAAATAAAATAAATTTGACTAACAGCTGCTCTACCGGACTGAACAGAACTGGGTTTCACACACTATGAGTCATTACAGAAGTGGACAGCCTGATCTTTCTCTCAACTGAGCAGCCAGTGGGTTTAGCCTCCACCTAATAGCTGACTGCTTAATCCACTGCACCACCAGCGCTCCTTCTTCATAAATTATACCTCCTTAACTATTCTCCAGTTCAGCAAATGGAAAGACTCTGTCTGATGCTTAGACTGAGACCTCGGAGAACCTAGAAGAGAATTCTCTTTCTAATGTGTCTAGCCCAACGGTGTCACCTCTCTTCTGCAAACATCTTCTCAAACTTACAGATTCTATCTCAAGCCACCATGATTCTTGCTAAATCTGTGGAAACAATTTCCTAAGTCCTTACCTTCCTCTAGTCTTGGTCCATTTGCCATATGTTACAATTAATTTAATTAAAATGTTATAGAAGTACCGGAAAGGGATCTAGTGGTGCTGTGCTCTAGGCTTCGGGCTTCTGACTGTAAGGTTAGCACTTCAAACTCACCAACTGCTCTTTGGGAGAAACAGGAGACTCTCTGCTCCACAAACATCAGCAGTGTCTGAAATCCTATGGCGAGTTGATATGAGTTGGAATTGAGTTAATGACAATGGATTTGCTTTTCTTTTACTAGTAAGACAAGGAATCCTGTTCTGTGCTTCACAGCTAGCTGAAAGGTCATGGGGGAAGTGCAATAGTCTGTTTCGGTGAAGATTTCTACCTGGAATGCCTGTGGGTCAGTGTTCGAATACAACCTCTATGGGCTGAAATCATCCTGAAAGCAAAGGGTTTCATTCTTGGTTTGTCAGTGGTAATGTATCATGGTTAGGGGGAAAAGAAATCTCCCATCTAAGCATATTGTTTGTATTAGTTGCCAAACAATTCATTGAGATTCATAATTCACTGTGTGCAGAATAGAACAGCTCCACCGGTTTTTTAAGAACTTTGGATGCAGATCACCAGGCTGTGTCTGAGGTGCTACTGAATGAAGTTGAATCACATTTTTGAGTAGGAATCAAGTGCCTCATGGTTTGTACAATCTAACCACCTTCCTCTCTGCAAAGCGCAGCTCTTGTGGTTAGGTACCACTGAGTTGATATTTTGACTCATAGCAACCCATAAGCCAGAGTGGGACTACCCAGTCTGCAATCTTTATGGAAGGGGATCACCAGACCTGCCCCTTGTAGCGTAATCGGGTAAGATTCCAGCATCAACCTTTCCGTTAACATCCAATTGCTTAATCATTATTCTACTATAGTCTTATATGGTCTTTATTTAAAGCCCTGCTGAGTAATTTTTCAGAACTCATTCAATCTCTGAGACTTTGCTGGTTGTGATAGCTGAACTAAATGACAAAGGATTTTAATAAAAAAAGTGATAAAATAATTTTCAAATCACAGTGCAATCATTTTTATAGGCTCCAATGCCTAGACTTCTGTAAGAGTGCATGCCAAAACCACGAGTGTCAAAGCATTATAGACCCAACGCTGAAGAGGAAGGTCCTTGTGAGATTTTATTTATTGTCTCATTTGCAGCCAGAAGAAGTAGAAAAAAAGGCTGATTGTCTTTTGAGATTTATACAAACATGAATCCATAAAACTCTGATGCTAATTAATCTAAACTTAAAAAATATTAGTATTCAAATAATAAATTATTTAATTTTTAGTTATTTGACCTTGAGCAACTGGCTTAACACCCCTGGATTTTTTCCTTCCTTATACATGAAGGAGCCCAATTATTATTGTATCACAAGACATTTTACTAGAATTAAATATTAAACTCTAATGAAGCACCTACCACATTCCAGAGGCCTGACACATAGTCCTTTCTTCTTCAGTGGGCATTACTGCAATGTACACATTGCACCCATAGACCTTGCCGAGAAATGATGTGTGTGCTTAGAAAGAATATAAATAATCTTGCTCTGACTCAGGGCTTTGTGGTTGCTTTCACTGAAAAATGGGATTACTTTGTGAGGGATTTGACTTGCTTTTGCTCTATGGAGCAAAACTTGAAATTTTATAGTGATATAGGTACAGAAATATGTTTCCCAATCAAAAAGTAGAGCTAAAACAATAAATTTTAAATATTATAAATCATGATTGCCACACCGATATTTTACTAATTCCCTAAAAGTTTTCATTCCAACATTTGGAACTTTTGCATCTCAAGCTCCCCACGCTGACCCCTGCCTTTTTACACTGATCATTTTGTAATTATAGGACTATATTTTGTAATGCTGTATGTTATCACCGGGAAGAAATGGATAGTTAGATTTATCTTCAGTGCTTTGGTCAGAGTAATTGTTATGTTGTGGTGTAACCGTTTTCAAGGCATATAGCTCTAGGAATTTTAAAAAACAATCTTAAATCATTTTATTGGGGGCTCTTATCACCATCCATCCATCCATCCATCCATCCATCCATACATCCATCCATCCATACATCCATCCATCCATCCATACATCCATTGTGTCAAGTACATTTGTACATTTGTTGCCAATATCATTTTCAAAACATTTTCTTTCTACTTGAGCCCTTGGTATCAGCTCTTTTTCCCCCCACTCACCTCCCCTCCTTCCCTCATGAACCCTTGAAAATTTATTTTTTTAATTTTCATGTCTTACACTGTCCAATGTCTCCCTTCACCCATATTTTCATTGTTTGTTCCCTTGTTGGGGGTTATATGTTGATTATTGTTATTGGTATCTCCCCCTACCCCAACCCTCAACCTACCCCCACCCTCCTGGCATTGCAACTCTCATTATTCATCCTATGGGGCTTACCTGTCCCGAATTCCTTGAGTTGCGAGCTCTTAACTGTACCAGTGTACATGCTCTGGTCTTGCTTGATTTATAAGGTCGGATTGGGGCTGTGATAGGGGGGGAGGAAGCATTAGAAAACTAAATGTGTATGTTTTATCAGTGCTATACTGCATCCTGACTGGCTCGTCTCTTCCTTGTGACTCTTCTGTGAGGAGATGTCCAGTTGTCTAGAGATAGTCTTTGGTTGTCCATTCTGCCTTTCCCCTCATTCACATTGATAGGGCTTTTTCTTCTGAGTCTTTGATGCCTGATAACTGATCCCATCATCATTATCACACAGGCTGGTGTGCTTCTTCCATGTGAGCTTTGTAGCTTCTCAGCTAGATGGCCATTTGTTTATCTTCAAGTTTTTAAAACCCCAGGTTCTATATCTTTTGATACCAGGCACCATCAGCTTTCTCACCACATTTGCTTATGCACCCATTATGTCTTCAGCAATCCTTTCAGGAAGGTGAGCATCACAGAATGCCTTGTTAATTGAACAAAGTGTTCTTGCATTGAGGGAGTACTTGAGTAGAGGCACGATGTTCCTCTGCTAACTTAATACTTAACATATAAATATATGTGCATAGATCTATTTCCCTGTCACTATATATACATATATTTACATATGTGCATGCCTTTGCCTCCTAGTTCTTTCTCATATTTCCTTTTACTTTTCTCATGTTACACTATCGTGTTCAACCTTCATTTGGCTTTCAGTCATTCCTCTCAGCTACAATGCACTTCATCAAATCCTACAAGGCGTCCTACATTCTCCTCACCACTGATTTTAGATCACTTATTGTTCCTTTGTCTCTGGGTTTGTTGAAACACCCCATTCCTTTCCCCACCTCCCCCTTCTTGTGTGTTCCCCAGAACCATCGGTCCTGTTGTTTTCTCCTCCAGATTATTTATTCTGCCTATCTTTTCTAGATGGACATGCAAAAACAATAAGCACAAAAACAAAACAAAGCAAACCAAACAACAAAAACAAAAAGCCTATAAATATTTCCAGGTGTGTTTGTTGACCTTTGTGAGTGTTTTTTGGTGGAGTCTGATGGGGTGCCACACCATGGCCCCAAAGATTATTTTTGAGATTTCTGAGAGGGGACCTTATTGCTTTGCCCTTGCTGCTCTGTTGCTCCCCCTTAGTGTTTTGCCCGGATGTGGTGGCATTTGGGCACAATTCCCACACAGTGTCTCCAATTTTGTCCCCTGCAACACTATGGGTCAGTGAGGGACTTCATTTCTCATGGTGGGGCTGACCTTATGGTCCTCCCTGTACATTGGATGCTCTGATCAGGAATATCATACCAGGGCTGGTTGAGCCAGGATGTGTTCCACTCTCTCTTTGAGAGCTCTCTCCTTCCCTCTTAGTTTGCTCTCTGTACTCAGATCAGACACGCCCCTCTCCCTGAGCTGTAGCTTCATTGTTGTCCTCAGTAGTGCAATCTTCTGGAAGGAGACAGTGGGGGCAGGCACATAGCTGGAATTGGGGCCAGCCCCCACAGTTCTCTTTATTGGTTTGCTGCTTCATCCCAGTATTTTGCATTCAACTCTTGGAGCACCAAGTTGAAGTCTGGGGTCTCTCTCTCTCCCCTGCAGAGATATAAGCAATCCCCTCCCCTTTGATGTGTTAATGTGTGTTCACCTGCTATCCATCTTTTCTTTTCTTTTTCTTTTCCCCTCCTTTTTAGTTGGCTGCAATATGTATCCCTGGATGGGGTGTGGCCCCTTTGATAGAAACTGGACCTCACCCCAGGAATGTATGCATATAGTATCTTTCCCCCTAACCCCCTTTTGCTTTTTAAGCTTATCTCAATGGACTCATGCTGTAATTGTCCTTTTCTGCTTTGCTTACTTCACTTAGCATAATTTCCTCCAATTTTTCCTATGCAGTGTTGTGCTTCATGCGTCCATCACTGCTTTCAAGGTATGCATACTACTCCATTGTATATATGCATCACAACTTTTTAATCCATTCTTCCGTCGATGGAAATTTGGGCTGCTTCCAACTCCTCGTGATTGTGAACTGTGCCGCGATGAACACTGGAGCACAGATGTCTGGCGTGGTTTGTTTTTTGCTTCTTCTGGGTACATGCCCAGGAGGGGGATTGCTGGGTCATATGGTAACTTGATTTCCATTTGTTTTAGATATTGCCATTCAAGTTCCATAGTGGCTGTACCTACCTACAGGTCCCTCAGCAGTGGACGAGCATTCCTATCTCACCACAGCCACTCCAACACTTAGCACTTTTGATGTTTTGAATTTGGGCTAACCTTGTAGGTATTCGGTGGTATCTCATGGTTGTTTTAATTTGCATTTCTCTTTTGGCTATTGATTGGGAACATTTTCTCATACGTGTATTGTCCATTCATATTCCTGCCCTTCTGCTCAGGTCTTTTGCCCATCTTCTCAATGGGCTATTAATTTTTTTCTTATTGTAAGCTAGCAGAGTATTGTAGATTTTAGTAATAAGGCCTTTTTCTGATGTGTCACTGCTAAAGATTATTTCCAGTCCATGATCTCTCTTATTACTCTGTTGATGAATTCTTTTGATGTACACAGAAGTTTTATCTTCATTATATCTCACTTGTCAGTTTGTGACTCCTCTCTCTTTGTGTCCTTCCCTATTTCTGATAGCCTATGTATTCCCTAAGCCAAAGTTCTCAGGTTTGTCCCAATTTCCTCATGGATGACCCTAATAGTCTGGGGTTTTACCTCAAAGTCTATGATCCACCTTAAGTTTATTCTTGTGCATGGGATGAGGTAAGGGTCTTGCTTCATTTTTCTGTAGGTAGATAACCATTTTTTCCAGGACCACTTGTTAAAGGGGGCATCTGGTTCCCATTTTATATTTTTTGGTTCCTTATCAAAGATCAGTTGTCTGTATGCTGATAATTTTATTTCTGGGTTTTCTGTTTTTTTTTTCAATTGGTCTGACTATCTGTTATTTCATCAAGACCACAATGTTTTGACTACTGTGGCTGTATAATAAGTGTACATCAAGCCCTCCAACTTTGTCCTTCTTGAGGAGTTCTCTGATAATTCTGGGCTTCTTCCTTCTCCACATGAAGTTGGTAATCAGTTTTTCCAATTCTTTAAAGAAAGATGATGGTATTTGTATTGGGGTAGTATTAAACTTATATGGTGCCCACTGCAGACGTGGCATCTTTACTATACTGAGTCTTCTGATCCATGAGCATGGGATATTCTTCCATTTGTTGAAGTCACACATGGTTCTTGAAATAGTGTTCTATAGTTTTCCTCATACAAATTTTATGGGTTTTTTTAAGCCAGGTATATCCTTAGATATATCAATTTTTGCCTAGCTGTTGTGAAGAGTAGTGCTCTTTGATCCTCTCTTCTGAGGTCTTGTCTGGTGCGTGTAGCTTGCTCTTGTATCCTGACATTCTGCCATAGTCCTCTATTGCTTCCAGCAATCTCCTTGTGGAGCTTTTGGGGTTTTCAGTATATTAAATCACATCTTCTGTGAATTATAATAGCTTTACCTCTTACTTTCCCAGACAAATACCTTTGATGTCTTTTCTTTGCCTTATGTTGTTAGCTAGGACATCCTGTATGATGTTAAATAAGAGTGGGGACAAGGGGCATTCTTGTCTGGTTCCCTTTTCAGTGGGATTGTTTTCATCTTTTTTCCATTGACTACCACTTTCACTGTGGCATTTTTTATATTAATAATCAAGAATAAATTCTTGGGGAAACAATCACAAACATTCTCCATTTGGTTAAATATCCTGATAATTACAGATATTTTAATACATGAGGTGATATTTTTTTGAAATTACACATATTTACAATGACATTTTAAAACAAGGTAACCCAACATATTTTTAGCACCCACATTAGCTTCTGAATTTACATGGTAGTACCTTAGGCTGTGTTCTGAAGCAATGTTCACTTTCTACTTCCTTATGTATTTAAGATAAATTTAAGGATTAATCACTTGAAATACCAGGATAACGTAATTACTTTTAAAATCTGTGATATGATCTTCATATTTAGCTCTCTGAGCCTGGTCTTATTAAATACATTTGGCTTTAGAGAATCTTCCTAGAATTACTTATAAAACTAATGAACTACATAGATTCTGAAGACAAAAATCTATGAGCACGGTAGCTAGAATTAAAAAGTATAGTAGGGCCTTGTGGGGAAATTTATAGAGGGAATTCTCAGTGTTGTTCATTCCACAATTTGTTTTATTTTCAATGTCTAGGGAGATAAAAATCAAGGACTTTATCTTCTAGCTCTATTCTCTACTCATTTCCAATAATGTAATTAGAACCTCTCTTCTTTATAATCACCAGTGATTGCCCAATTGCCCTCTGCACCAGACTTATCAGTACATCTCTTCGAACCTCTCCATATCATTGAACACTGCTGATCATACTCCAAGAAATGTTTCATTTGCTAGACTTCTAGTAAGTCATATTACCCATACTTCCCTTTTCCGTATTATTCTCACTATTGTCACTAAGATCCACTGTCTTGTTTTCTTCTACATATAGTTTTCTTAAGGCTCTGCCTTCAATCCTTTATTTCTACCCTTCTTCAACAACCTTTTTCTTAATTTATGGTTCCAATCATCATATCTCATATAAATAGTTACCACAATTAGCTCTGTATCTCAAACTCTTGTATGTGTTTTCTAGAAGTGTATGTCTGGATGTTTAGGCAGTATTTCAAAGTAGTATTCTTTAGATAAATTACTTTCTTTGAATAACATATGCCTCCAACATTTTGTTCCTGTGTTTTCCTTAAGGAATAACTATCCTCTCATGAAACATGCTAAATACTATACATCCATTTGTCTCCCCTTTCATGAATATCTTCATTTTAAAAATATCTGGTCAATTTATAATTTTCCCATCTTAATTTTTTTCAGTTTCATGCTATCTAGTGTAATTCTTGAACTTGCATGCAATAACTACTAGTTTGCAAACTAGGCCTGGCCCCCTATGTTTTCATTCAGTTTCCAGGTGAAAGGCCTGGGAGTAGAGCTGTGATGACAGCTCTTTAATGCCACTAAGAGTCGATAATTCCTACCTGTTCTATTCTAAACCAAAGCTACGCTTTGGAATGGTTGTAAAATCTGCCTTGTATGTTTCAGTCATTAATGTTAATCATTTGGCTGCTAATTGCAAGGTCTGAAGTTCAAACCCACCAACTGTTCCTAGGGAGATAGATGAGGCGTTCTGCTCCCAGAAAGAGTTACAGTTTCAGGAACATAGTTCCTGAAGTTCTTCAACTCTACTTTGTCCTAAAGGGCCAATACGAGTCTGAATTGATTCATGACAGAGTTTGCTTAGGCTTTAGATGTGCCCAACAATTTTCAAATGGGCATTATAGTTCACCAAGGAGCCCTGTTCTGTTGTGGTTATGCATGGGTCTGTGATCCACATGATCAACAGTTTGAAACCAATATCAGCATCTCGGGACACAGACTGAGCATTCTATTCCTGTAAACAGTTACATCTCAGAAACCCTCAGGGGTATTGCTATGAATCAGTAGTAGCAGAATGGTAGTGAGTTTCGAGTGAGAAGAGGCACTGGGAAATGACTGCAGTCATTATTTGTCATGAGTCATTATTTGTCATGACAAAGACTGATCTTGGGAAGGTGATGTGTGTATTTGGTACCCCAGATAAAGGTATTAAGGTAAATACAGCCTCGGCCTTATAACAAATCATTGTTCTACCGAAAATGTCAGGAGCTCACTTGAGAGGAACAATGACACTTAGATAAACTCAATTACTCATTCACTTCAGTATATATTCTATATTTTTCCATCTTCTCTTCCTATTTGTCCATGATTGCCTTTTACATATGTCCCCAAGTGTTCAAGTCTTACTTAGCTTTTCAGGACTAAATCAAATGTCACTTTTCTGTGAATGCTCCCTGAACCCCCAAACTGGTATGAATATCTAACTCCCATAATATTTCAAGTTATTCTTCTGGAACATCCTTTTATTTCTACCTGAATAATATAGTTTATCACCTGACTGTAAACTCAGTGTAAACAATGCCCAGTCATTATTTCCCTTTGCGCCTTTGTCCCATCACATCTCTCAAGCTAACATTCTCTTAATACAAATTCAATTAATATAGTCATAAGCACAAAGGAGGGCTCTCTCACAGACACTCTTGTTTGTGTTCAATTCTGAACTTTTTTGTCTCAGTCTGCATATTAGATTGTACTTTTTCCTGGATACTTACTTCCAAGTTGTTAACTTATTATTTTCCTTATAGGAGGTGTCCTGGTAGTGAGTGGTTACAAGTTGGGATGCTAACTACAAGGTCAGCAGTTTGAAATAAGCAACCACTCCACAGGGGGAAATGGGGTTTTCTACTTCTGTAAATAGTCACAGTCTCGGGAACTCAGGGGGAAGTTCCGTCTTGTCCTATAGGGTCTCTAGGAATCAGCATAGATTCAAGGGTAGTAAATTTCTCTTTGCTTTGTTTTCCTAATAGAATTGTACCCTTCTGGCACTGTAGGTTAGACATTGGACTTCTGCCCACAAGATCAACAGTTCAAATCCACTAGCTGCTCGAAGGGAGAAAGATGAGGCTATCTGCTTTCAGGAAAATCAGTGTTCTCAGAAGCCCGAGGGAGATCTCTCTGTCCTATAGAGTCACTACAAGTCAGAAGGACATCAATGGCAGGGGGGTGGGTTTTTGTTTCTTAGTAGAACTTGATGGCTGTAACTTCTCTTCCATAGGTTTGGTTTCTTATTCTGGGATACACTACCTGAGATTTTCTTAGCTAATGTTAAGTTGAACTCGGACCTTAGGACTTCTCTTCCTTAGAGAAACCCCAGTGGGCACTTTGTATGATCTCTACTCCTTGCATTTGGCACCTCCTAATTTCATATATGTTCCTAGTAAGACAAGCACATATGTAACAAGAGAAAAACAATTCTTGAAGTGAGTGAAAGCAAGTGGCTGTGTAATTGAGACAGGACATATCAAGGATAGTACAAAGATACGGATCAGTAGCAGGGATTTGAAAGCAAGTGTGTCCATAGCCGCATTCAAGCTCTAGCTCCCTTCATCAATATCAGGGTGTCACAGGGAAGGAACCTCCAGTCTGAAATTATCCGAGCTAGTCTGGACAATATAGCTGTTGATCGTGATCATCTTTTTTAGAGTCCTTTTTTAGCCTGTTAAAAATCATTTTATTGGTGGGCTCTTACATATCTTATAAAAATCCATAATTCAATTGCATTTAAAACACTTTTACATACGTTGCCATCATCATTTCCAAACATTTTCTTTCTACTTAAGCCCTTTGTATCAGCTCTATTATAGCCATTTTTAATGTATTGCATAGCTCTTCCCTGCCACGATGTTAGAATAGTTTGTGCCATTCTCTAAAGCAGTGGTTCTCAATCTTCCTAATGCTATGACTCTTTAATGTGGTTCGTCATGTTGTGGTGACCCCCAACCCTAAAATTATTTTCCTCGCTACTTCATAACTGTAATTTTGCTACTGTTATGAATCGTAATGTAAATATCTGATACACAGGATGTATTTTCATTGTTACAAATTGAACATAATTAAAGCATAGTTATTAATCACAAAAATATGTAATTACATATTGTGAAATATTTATATGTTTTCTGATGGTCTGAGGCAACCCCTGTGAAAGGGCTGTTCAAGCCCCAAGGGGTCACGAGCCACAGGTTGAGAACTACTGCTCTAAAGAGAAAAGAAATCTCTTAGGCATAATTGTAGAAGACCTGTCAAAACATTCTCAGGTATACCCTGGGAGTCTTAAAGAACATAGTTATTTCTGATTATTTGTTTCCATTCTATATTGCTAGGTAAAAACCAAAGCATCCATCATTATCATTTATAGAAACTGAAAGAAAAAATATTTGCTTCCCCAAAGCATGATACTTAGAAAATTAAGTGCTTTCAATTCACAGATATGACAGATTCTCGATCACACACACACAAAACCATACAAATCAGAGCATGTTTTTCCATTTGAAAAAGATAAACTCAATGTCCTCATTGAAGTATGTACAAAACACAGCAACACATCATAAGTTTATCAGAACAAGCTACTGTTGTAATGAAACAATCGTGTCCTTACAGAGGGAGATAATGCCAGTCATTTCACATAGCTTGTACTTTAGCAGACAGCGTGTCACATGGGGACCTTTCATCACTTTGGCTGGCAACTGGGAGCTTTCACACCTTCCAGGGAATAAAGGCGTTTGGGGAATAGTGTTAACTTTCATCCTTAATCCAATGCCTATCATCCAATAATTCTGTAACCATGCGTGGTGCCTGACACTATTTTTAGCATACATCAGTGGAACAAATACTCCTACCTTCCCCAGAGTTTTCAGTCTCTCATGTTTAAATATGAATGCAGGTGACATCCAGTGCATACCCTCCTCCAGTAAGATTTTGTTTCTTTCATTTTATAATTCACAAGCTGTAATGTGTGGGATAGCCCTGATTTTTCCCATACACTTGAATATATCCAACATACGAGAAGGTAATTATAATTTTTGAAAAGATATGGAACTATGTTATCTTTAAGTAAAAATAAATCACGGAAAATAGATGAGGTGCCTCTGAAAGCTAGGTTAGCCATTTTAGGTTATTGTACACCAATGGAAAGAAAGACACAAGAAGACATTACCAAGTTGTTGAAGACATTGATGCTATTGGTTAAAACTACATCTTGATTAGAAAACCAAAATGCTAAGCAACTTTAAGAGTCTTCTTTTTTTAGCATATATTCACCATAGAAAAACCATTCACCTAGTTTTTAATCAAGAATCCCTGCTGGCACAATCATCACTTGGCTGTTACTAGAAAGGATGGCAGTTTGAGTCTGCCTAGCACACGACAAAACACAAGATCTGTAGACACGTCCCCATACAGAGTATGACCTAGCAACCATATGGAGCACTGCTATTTGCTGATCTTGGGTAATGAGTTAAAAACAGATCCAAAGGTATCTACAACAGCAACAAATTCCCAGCATGCTTTTTATTTTAAATTATTTTTAAAGAGAAAGCTTTGAGACCATATAATTTCTCTTTCTCTAATAACGAAATGTCCCATACAGGATATTGCGGGGACAGAGGTCTCATTTTGACGTTTGTTTAAATATTTTCAGTAATAAGGTAATCGTCACTGTGACTTGTTATGGTTATTAGGTGCCCTCAAATCTGTTCTGACCAATAGCAACCTCATGTATGACAGAACCAAACACAGCCCAGTGCTGCACCATCCTCCCAATTATTGTTATACAGAAGCCTAGGGTAGTAGCTACTCTGTTAATCCATCAAAAAGTTATCCCCCATTTTAGCTGTTCTACTTTACCACTTATGATGCCCTCTACTTGCCTCTCTTAATAACATGCCCAAAGTACATGTACACAGTCTAAAACTTCTTTGCTTCTAAAGAATATTTTGGCTGTATTTCTTCCAAGACAGATATGTTCATTCTTCTGATAGCCCACAGTAGTTTTAATATTCATTGTCAACACCATAATTAATAGGCATCAATCAATTCTTCTGTCATATTTTTTCACATGTCATTGAGGTGATTGGAAATACCATGGCATGGTCAGATGAAGCTTACTCCTTTTGGCAGGCACATAATCTGGTGCCAACTTGAAGCTATTAAGAGTGAAAGGGTGGAGTTTAGCCTGTCAATCAGGTCACAGCTTGATGACCTCATTTGGAGGCACTAAGAAGACAAATAGTTCACTGGAGGTAGGACATACTTCTTCTCTGCAGTACATTCCTGTTGACAGACACATGGAGCTATGCTAGAGTCCTGGACTTGGATGACCCACATGGAGACCCCTGCCAGCATTGAGATGCCTCCACTGCCACTTGAGCCACAAGACTTTCAACCCACTGGCCTGTGATTTTCCTGCTTTCATCATCATTGCATATGTTGCATGAATCTGAAGAGGACTTCATGGATTGATATCGGACTTATGGGCTAATATGGGACATATGGACTTGATCTGGACTGAGATGTTTCTCAATATACAATTGCTCTTTTATATAAAGCTCTTTCTTGTACACATATGAGTGTCTATGAATTTGTTTCTCTAGTAAACCCAAGACTAACAAACTCATCAGTCACATCCTTGCTCTTCAGTACTTCAAAGTGACTCTGTGTATCCTTTGTATTTTCTTTTTTAAAGCAGGTTTACCAACATATATTCACATATCATATAATTCAATAGTTCGATCATATTAAAATGAGGTGTGCAAATATCAGTACAAACAATTTTAGGACATTTTCTCATTTTGATGCTTCTTGAATCATTCAATAATTTGTGCATAAAACCCTTCAGTATTTTAACTAGATGCTAGGGATTTTTTCCTTGGTTCTTTCAGCTTGATGCAAGGTTATATTTTGGATCTCTTAAGCTTTAGTTTTTCAGCTATGACCTGACCTTACACATGAGCATTTGCTGGTCTCTCCCACAGTTGGCCCTGGTCTTGTTTTGACTGGTGTATTGAACTTCTCCATTGATTCTGCCCACGCATGTAGTCAATTTGAAACCTGATTATTTCACCTATTGAGACTCACATGTATAGTCACTCTTTATTCCTTCCAATTTGTTTCAATCTTTCACATTCCAATGACCAATAATTATCAATGCATCTTGATAACAAGTTTGATTAATGTGTTAGTCTAGGTAAACTAAAGAAACAAATCCACAGAAACTCGTACGTGCTTGAGTATTTTATATAAAGAGTAAGTGTACATTCAGAAAGCATCCCAACCCATGCTGCCCAGGCCCCTAAGTCCATTAGCCCATATGTCCAACACCAATCTACAAAGTCCTCCTCAATCTCACAAAACATACACAATGATGTCGACTGCAGGAGGAAAGCAAAATCAGTGAGCATGTAAGCATCTCAGCGCTGACAGGGGTCTCCACATGGCTGCTGCAGCATCCAGGGCTGCATTGGGGTAGGTCCATGTGGCTTCTCCTCACGGATGTCTTGCAGGAAGTAAGCGTTGCCAGTGGAAGCAGGGAACTGGCTAAGGCAGCTGAACACTGGTCCAACCTTCAGAAACCAAGAGACCCGAGAACTAGAAAGGCAAGGCTCACTGAGCCATTTATCCCTCCAACCTTCAATTAATCCCACCTGTGTTTATCGGCCAGTTTCGCACAATAAACCTTAACTATCTCAATTAATTTCAAATTGAAGAAGTAGGTAGGATTCATCAAATGTGTCCATCAGTAGCTTTACTGATTGTTCTATACATTTGAATAATAGTTGTATTAATTGAACTTCTTTGTTGGCATATAGATGTTATCCTATCACTTCCAGTATTGTGCTTCATGATAGATCTTGAAATATTCTTTTTGATGATGAAACTGACACCATTTCTCTCGAATCTGTCATTCTCTCATATAGTTTCCTGATTCAAAGTGGGCAATATCAATCCATTTCAGTTCACCAATGCTTAGACTATTGATCTTCAAGCATTCCATTTTATTTTTATGACATTTTATTTGCCTAGATTCATACTTCACACCCCTCAAGTTCTGATTTTTAATAGATACTTGCATCTGTTTCTTTTTATTTTAAATCATTTCCTGTCAGCAAATGATGGTCCCCAAATCTTTACTCCATCCACATCCTCAAGGTCAGCACCACTTTAAGAAGGGAAGTCTTCCTGGGTCAGATTTTGAATGCCTCCCAACCTGATGGGCTTATCTTCTGTTACTATACCTGACAATATTCTGCTGCAGTTCATTGGTTTTTAGTGGCTTAGTGAACTCATTCTAATTATAGAAATGTATAAACTGTTGGCTCCAGGCACCAGTGCAGCATTTCAGACATGAGCATACTTGAGCAAAATATGGAGAATTTTCCTCGACATCACAAGATAAGCCTTGTGGTAATATTAAAACTGTAATAGGCCCCCTCATGTTATAAAACTGATATACATTGAGTCACTTAAAGAAATAGTTTCACTTTTCCTGATTTTCAGTTCACAGATATTTTTCAAAGGTGAAAAATGGACGCAGGGAAGCTGCCAAAAGAATGTTGGAAAGGTGCCAAACAGTAATGGAAAACTTTTATCTGTCTTCATAATTACTTCCTAAAAAGAATACTTTGATTAATATGAAAAAGTAGAAAGTTCATAGATTTAGAATAAAAAGCTATATTTTACCTTATTTAAAAAATCAACTAACCTTAGAAAATTTCACTACATTGTTGTTAGGTGCCGGTGAATCTCTGAATCATTTCTGACTGAGAGTAACAGTCGGTACAATCGTTCAAAACATTGCCTAGTCCTGTGTCTCCTAACAATTGTTTTAATTTGGTAGATTCATTGCACATGATCTTCTTTTTGAGATCTATGAGAATGGATCTATGTCATTTCCATGACCTTCTCCTTGGACTGTTCCCTTCTAATAACATTTCAGAGCACTTGAGTCCAAATCTCATCATTCAGGCTTCTAGGGAACATTCTGGCAGTATCTACTCCACAATAACTTTGTTCATTCTTCTATAGCTCGTGATATATTTAATATTATTTACCAATACCGAATCAAGCTACCAATTACTCTTCAGTTTTTCTCGTTAATTGTCCGCCTTTCAAACACATATAAGGCACCTGAAAATACCTGGCTCACATCAGGGACATCTTAGCTTGCCCAAATGACACATCCCTTTCCTTCTAAGAGATCTTGTCTAGCAGATTGCTTTATTTCCCGACTGTTGCCACCACGGCAGTTATTGTGTGGCCAAGTAAAATGGCATATTTGAGAACTTCAATCTTTTCTCCACTTATTGGAATGATGTTTATTGGTTCCGTTGTGAGGAGCTTTGTTTTTATTACATTAAAGTGAACCCAGACTGAAGTCTGCTGTCTTTGACCATCATCAGTAAGTTCTTCAAGTTCTCCTCACTTTCAGCAAGTAAGTTTGCTTGCTGCGTGCTGCTGGTTATTTGTGAACCTTTCATTAATCCTGAACAACATTCCTCTTCATCTAATACACTCTCTCTAATTATTAGCTTGGCATAGATTGAATTAATCTGGAGAAAGCACACATCATGAAATATAGTTTTCTTAAGGTTAAGCAACTCAGTATCCCTTGTTCTGTTTGAAATGTCACCTGGTCTTTATGGATTCCTCTGAAGCACAGTTTGTTTTCTGGACTCCCCATTCTTCACAATGTTACCCATAATTAGTTAGGACCCACACAGGGATTTGCAGAGTCAATAAAACAGAGATAAATGTTTTCTTAAAGTTCTATGCCTTCCTCAAGGATCAATATGATATCAGCAATGATATCCTTAATTCTTTCTCCTCTTTCAGATTTGGCTTGACAATCTCAAGCTGCAGCCATTTTTAAATGATCCTAAGCAAAATTTCACTTGATTATAATATTAATGATATTATTCAATATGTTTTGCATAGTGTTGGCTCACTTATATTAGAAACGGTACATATATGAATATTTTCTGGTCATTTGGCCAAATAACTGTCTTCTAAATTTCTTGGCATAGGCAAGAGAACACCTGTACTGTTGCATCTGACTTGCTTGGAACCTTTCAATTGATATTGTGCCTGTTACTGGAGCCTTGCTTTTATTTATTTATTTTTCTAATTCAGTTCAGCTTGGACTTCATAGTTCAATATTATTGGTTTTGTTCATAGACTATCACTATGTACCATGCAAATGCTTGGACTGGTCTAAACACAGACCTGTATTTGAAAGTCATTGACTGAAATAATAATAGTCCTCCTTAATTCCAGAAATCCTTTGTGCCTTTAATGAGCAAAGTTTTTAAAATATTTTTGTTGATTTTTAATTCACATA
Organism: Tenrec ecaudatus; assembly: GCF_050624435.1. NCBI lineage: Eukaryota > Metazoa > Chordata > Mammalia > Afrosoricida > Tenrecidae > Tenrec > Tenrec ecaudatus. The sequence continues at coordinate 54,900,001 of NC_134545.1, read as the reverse complement.
TCATACAACTCTATGCCTTCATCATATTAAAAAGAGTTGTGAAATCACCACTATAATCAATTCTAGAACATTTTCCTGTCTTATACTCATTCTTATTAGCTCCTCATTTTAACATACCTATTCTTATAAATTCCTTATTTTCCCTCAAGCTCCTCTGCCATAACCCTAACAAATTATTAATCCAGATTCTGTCTCTGTAGATTTCACATATGGAAAAACACACACACACACACACACACACACTTATAGCAAAATAAAGTAGAGAAAAACTTCAATCAAAAAAGAACACAGAAAATATTAAAATCTAGAACAAATTCAAAATAGGTCAAATGGAAGAACAAACCTTATTGGGTGTTCAATTTTATCCTAGCTACATCTGCACTAATCCACCTTCCAATGCACTCCGTCTGATAGGAAGGTCATTTACATCCCTGGCCAATTGCCTTAAGAATGTGATTTTATGTTTACCCCAATTAAATGTCAACTTCTAAATTTTCAAATATTGATCCACATTATAAACTTATTTTAGAACCTTGATTCTGTCTGTTTTTCTGTTTCATGCTATATAAAAATGTGTTTATTTTAAAATATTTTTCCAAGGCACCTGTTGAAATGGAATGGGATAAAGCCCTCTAAAGTGCTTTATTCCCCACCAATTTTCAGTATAACTAGTAAACAGCTACAGTACTCTGTCAAAGCTATCACCCGGACCACGTTACTTTATACAAAAGGCAGCTCCATTAGATAATCTCATGATTAAACATTAAATGGCTTCCAGATCAACTTCTTACCCCAGGCTTGTGTCCTGTAAGGCTAGTCCAGTGACCAATTGCATTGTGTGTAAATGCTTGTGGTGTTGAAAACTTTAAATCCCTCATAACCTCCAGAGAACAGCTATTTTCAGGATAGCTATGTTAGGAAACATGTCTCTATGTCAAACTAAAATTCATATCCTTTTAGCTTCTGTTCATGGGTTAAAATTCTACCCTCAGGGTAATTGAGAACAAGTATTTTATATCAAAGCTCTTGAAAGATGTGATGACAGTGATCATGTTTGTCCAAGTATTACCCAATCTAGGCTGAAAATGCCCCGTTGCTTTTAAGACTTTTGCAGTTTTTCATGACAGATTTTCAAGCCATGTCACTATTTCAGTCATCCTCTGCTAACTATTCTCCAAGTGACATTCTTCTTCTTTTTAGTATGTGTCACCTGTAACTATGAAAAGCTTTCCAGTTGTAGTTCTGTAGGTACAGTAAGAACTTAAGCTTATTTAATTCAGTGAAATTTAAGAGAATTTGAACAAATTTTATAAACATTAAACAAACCCTATAAGTTTATTCAGTTCAATGGTTCTTAAAATATTCCAAAATCACTCATAAGATTTAAAGAAATTAATTGTGTTTTTTAGATACTAATAAAATACAAATTTGTGATTAAATTAAGTCTTTAAAATATAAAATAGAAATTAAAAGTACTGTCCTCCAGTGGGCCCCTGCTCAAGTTCTCTCTCAACACAAGAACATTCTGTTCTAATAATTTGGCAGTCTGAGATGCTCACCTGCCTGGCATGATCGCTGATGACAATGGGTGCACAGGCAAATGTGGTGAAGAAAGCTGATGATGCCCGGCTACCAAAAGATATAGAACCTGAATTCACTGAAGACAATGGGTGCACAAGCAAATGTGGTGAAGAAAGTTGATAGTGCCCAGTTACCAAAAGATATAGCACTTGAAGTCTTAAAGACCTGAAGATAAACAGGCAGCCATCTAGCTGAGAGACAACCAAACCCACATGAAAGAAGCACACCCGCCTGTCCCAACTAGCTCACTGAGGACAAAGTGGGTGCATAAGCAAAAGTTGAGAACAAAGCTGATGGTGTCTGCCTATCAAATGATATAACATCGGGGGTCTTAAAGGCTTGAAGATAATCAGGTGGCCATCTCGCTAAGAAACAACAAAGCCCACAAGGAAGAAGCACACCAGCCTACCCCGATTCAAACGCTGAAGACAAAGCAGGTGCATGGGCAAGTGCGGTGAAGAAAGCTGATGGTGCCCAGTTGTCAAAATATATAGAATCTGGGGTCCCATAGACTGGAAGATAAACAAGGGGCCATCTAACTGAAAAACAACAAAGTCCATATGGAAAATGCACACCAGCCTGTGAGATGACAAGGCATTGAAGAGATCAGGTATCAAAGACAAAAAAAAAAAAATCATAGCATTGTGAATGAGGGGGAGTGCAGAGTGGGAACCCAGGGCCCATCTGGGAGAAATTGGACATTCCCTTGCAGAAGGGCTGTGGGGATGTGATGAACCAGTCAGAGCGTAGTATAGCAATGATGAAACATACAATTTCCCTCTAGTTCTTGAATGCTTCCTCCTCCCCATTATCAGGATCCTAATTCTACCTTACATAACCAGCTGGACCAGGAGATGTACAGTGGCATGGCTAGGGACTGGAAATACAGGGAATCCAGGACAGATAAGCCCCTCAGGAACAGTGGTGAGAGTGGTGATATCAGGAAGGTGGGAGGGAGGGTGAGGAAGAAACGGGAAACAGATGACAAGGTCTACATATAACCTCCTCCCTGGAGGACGGACAGCAGAGAACTGGGTGAGGAAGATATCGGATGGTGTAAGATATAATAAAATAATAATTATTTATAAATTATCAATGGTTCTGGGGGAGGGGGAAGAGGGGATGGAGGGGGAAAATGAGGGCTCATGCCAGGGGCATTTTGAAAATGATGATGGCAACTTATGTACAAATGTGCTGGACACAAATGATGTTTGTACGGATTGTAAAAAGAGTAGTATGAGACCCTAATAAAAAATATATATATATATATATAAATATATATATAATCACTGTCACTGAACTGGACATGGAAAAAAAGTACTGTCCTCACTCCTGTAATTAGCCACTATTAATATTCTCGTGAGAAACTTTTTAGAAAATTTCCAAGGATACAAAACCATATTGCTAAATCTATCTCTTTTTTTCACATAGGGGTCTATACATACACAGGCATATCTTGGTTTATTGCACTTTTTAAATTGTACTTCACAAATTAAAGAGTTATGAAAACACTGTCAAGCAAGTCTATAAGGACCATATTTCTAAAATCATGTGCCCATATTGCATCTTTGTATAGCATTTGGTAATTCGCACAATATTGTAAACATTTCATAGTAATATTGTACACCTAGTTGATCACAGCATAAGCATGACTTTTTGATGCACTAGGAAATGTAAAAGATCTTGTGATTCACCAATTTTGATATATACTTTATTTCATTGCTTTGGGGTCAAATCGGCAATATCTCTACACCTACACATCTGAAATTTCTCTTCTTCTCTTTTCCTTGATATCTCCAATACAAAAATACATATAGTTATTTTTAGTTGCCATCAAGTTGGCTGATTCTTGGAGATGTTATCCAGTCTTGGATGCATTGCCAAATCATTCGTGCACACAGTATAGGACAGCAACTCACCTTTCAATCTATGGGGCTCACTTTACAGCACTACATTACACAGATATTGTGTGATTTACTGGGCTCTTAGTGGATAGATTTTAAACTATATTGCCAAGTTTTTCTTATGAGTCTTAGACTGGAAACTGCTGAAGCCTGTTCGCGATGGATGACAATGCTGGTATTTGAAAGTCAGGTGACATAGCTTCCAGAAGCCTTGCAGTACATAATCACCATAATATGAGAAACTGACAAACGATTGGTAAAAAGCATACGTGTTTGTTAGGTGTCATCATCATGTCTGTTCTGGTTCATAGCAATCATATACACAAAATGTCCCAGGTCCTGTGCCAACCTCAAATTTATTCTTATATTTGAGCTTACTGTTGCAGTCACTTTGTTAGTACATATCTTTAAGGGTCTTCCTCTTGTTTTGTTTTGTTTTGTTTTGTTTTGGGGGGTTCTTCTTTTTGTTGACTACTCCTGTACTGTACTACCAATGACATCCCTTTCCAGGGACTGGGTTCTCTCGATAGCATGTCTAAGTGCTTTAGATCGAGTTTAGCTATCCTCATTGCAAAGCAGCATTCTGGCTGAACTTTTGCCAAGATAGATATCTGTGTTCTTTTGGCAGTTGATATAGTTAAAGTTTATTGTGCCAACCTGGCCGATAAACACATGTGGGGTTAATTGAAGGGCGGAGAGATAAATGGCTAGGTGACCCTCGACTTTCGAGTTCTCGGGTCTCTTGTTTTGTGATGGTCGGGCCAGGGTGCAGCTGCCTTAGCAATTCCACGCTTCAGCTGGAAAGGCTCACTTTCTGCAAGACATTCCTAAGGAGAAGCCAAATGGACCTACCCCAATGCAGCCCTGGGTGCTAGAGCACTCATGTGGAGACCCCCGTCAGTGCTGAGATGCTTACACATTCACTGATTTGGCTTTCCTCTTGCAGTCAGCATAATTGCCTATGTTTTGTGAGATGGAGGAGGACTTTGTGGATTGGTGTTGGATATATGGGTTAATGTTGGACTTATGGACTTGGGCAGGACTGGGTTGGGATGTTTTCTTGATGTGCACTTAAACTTTATAGAAAACTCTCTCTTATACATGTGAGTTTTGGTGGATTTGTTTCTCTAATATAGCCAGATTAGCACAGCAGTTCTTGCACATTAAATATTTTTGCCAGTACCTTAATTAAATTCATCAATTCTTCTTCTGTCTTCCTTACTCAGTGACCAACTTTCACATGCATATAAGGTGACTGAAAATACTACAGCAAGATTAAGACACCAGTTTGTTCCCAAATGAACATCTGTATTCCAGACCGACTAATTCAGAATTTCAGGACTTAGAGCATAAGCCGGTAAATTTTCAGAATCATTTTGAAGCAGGGAAGAGCTAAGAGTAACTGTTTCAGAATTTATTATTAGATACAAACATATTAAAGCACAGTAATTTGGGGACAAACTCTATCAATCAGAATGTTGATTCCCATTGGCATTATTATCAACCAAAATCGTTGAGCCTTTGGTGTTATTTTTTGCCAAGCAGTAGCACCAACTACTAGAAACCCGATGTATAGCAAAATGAAAACAGACCAGGCAGGTGCTGGATTCTTTACTCGTTTGAGCACCATGTTCTGGCTATTGTGCCATTATCTTATGAAAGGTCTCTCTCATTATTATTGACCCTCTACCTTACCAAACATGTCGTCCTTTCTAAGCAATTAGTCCTTCCTCGTGGGGTGTCCAAAGCAAGTGAATTTACATCTAGCCGTCCTTCCAAGGAAAATTCCAGTTTTATTTTTCTAAGACAGATACGATCATCTTTTGGTAGCCCACCATGGGTTGGAATTCTTCACTAGCTTTGTACTTTATATGCAGCGGTTCAAAGGGTGTGTGTTGTTGCTAACATGTATCTCTTCTTTCTCTTACCTCTGGTTGCATGATGCCTATGATTGTTAAAGTTTGAGAGTCCAGTTGATTAGGCTATGGTGTTCACGTGCTTAGTCAAACACTAGCTGTTCCTAAGTGGTTCCATGTGATTACCCAGTTGGACTAGAGTAAAGCAGACTGCCTTCCACTGTGTGGGTGATCCTTAAGCAATTCATTACTGACCTTTAAAGCAATATTGGATTTTCCTTCTGCCTTCTTCCCCTAGACCAGCAGGTCCTCTACCTGTGGGTCGTTACCCCTTTGGGGGTGGAATGACTCTTCCGCAGGAGTGCCCAGTTCATAACAGTAGTAGCAAAATTGCAATTATGAAATAGCAATAAAAATAATTTTGTGGTTGGGGGGTCACAACATGACAAACTGTATTAAAGTGTTGTGACATTAGAAAGGTTGAAAACCACTGCTCTAGATGATAAATATTTTTTCCAGAATTAGCATATACTTAACTCTTCTCATCACCTAACCAGGCTTTAAGTATCACCAGCCTTTGGTCTGCTCTACGGAGTTTAGGCATGTCAATCCCTAACATTTTTTAGCCAATTCCTTAACATAAATCTCTCTCACTCTCTGAGCATGTGTGCACTCGCACTCACACACGTAAATTGGCTCAATATCTTTACAGAGTCCAAAGACAATGTTCAATATATGAGCATATGGGTTATATTATTATATAATATACAAGGATGAATCAAAAGATATTTGTGTTTAAACATGTCTCTGAAGACAAGTTCTCTCATTTATTTTAGTCTCATTAGGACCCCTTAAAATATATATTATTTGTGTTATAGAAGAAAATTATTTTGATCTCTGAAGTAATGTCAAATTTTTTTTAACAATTTATTGGGGCTGATACAATTCTTTTCACAGTTCATACATATACATACATCAATTGTATAAAGCACATCTGTACAGTCTTTGCCCTAATCATTTTTTTCTCTTTTCTTCTTTTACATTTTATTAGGGACTCAAACAACTCTTACCACAATCCATACATATACATACATCAATTGTATAAAGCACATCCATACATTCCCTGCCCCAATCATTCTCAAGGCATTTGCTCTCCACTTAAGCCCCTTGCATCAGGTCCTCTTTTTTTCCCCCCTCCCTCCCCATGCCCCCCTCCCTCATATGCCCTTGGTAATTTATACCTCGTTATTTTGTCATATCTTGCCCTATCCGGAGTCTCCCTTCCCCCCTTCTCTGCTGTCCCTCTCCCAGGGAAGAGGTCACATGTGGATCCTTGTAATCAGTTCCCCCTTTCCAACCCACACACCCTCCACTCTCCCAGCATCGTCCCTCACACCCTTGGTCCTGAAGGTATCATCCACCCTGGATTCCCTGTACCTCCAACCCTCATATGTACCAGTGTAACAAAAATCAAGTGATCCTCTTCCCAAATGTTTGAAGCTTTGTAATAAATTTGAGGATACTTTCCAATGTAAAATAATAGTGTCTAGTGGTTTAAGTATATTAAAGAATTTCAAAAAGATTTCAAGGATGAATTCAAGGAAAAGATATCAGCTCAACAAGATATAGTACATAATTTTTGAGATTCCAAATGAATAAGATTTATAGATCTTCTCAAAGGAAACAGAGTAGTCATGAGCATTATAAAGAAATTGTAAGAAAATTGAAAATTGCAGTCATGGAAAAGGTCAGGAAGTTACAACAGTATTTGTTTGCTGGTTGGTTTTAAGCTTAACAACAATGTACCTGCTCAGGGTTATCCTATATAATTTGTTGTTGTTGAGAAATTTTGACTCATCCAACCTACAACTTCAGACTTATTTTTGTCCCCCAGACCCAAAGGACATCGAAAAGGTCCATTATGTGACTCTTTCAAGGATGTCAAGTCTGCCGTTTGACATGGTGTGATATTGAAAAGCTCAGAACTCTCCCTGGAAGAGTTAGAAAGATGAAAACACTACCTGCAGAAGTGTATAGCACTAGATGGCAAAACAGTACTTCACATTTTGGTATTGTAATTTAATAAGATTTCTATAATTTATAACAATATTTTAATTACCCTCACATTTCATCTGGCTCATGGACATCCAGTCCACTATCCTTCAGTCAATAGGCAGCCAGAGGCCTGTGACCTGACCCACTGGCTTTGAATTCATCCATCGCTGTAGCCAGAAGCATGTGCTCTTCCTGCACCTTGGGCTCATCCGCCCCTAAAGCTGCACAAATCAGGAGAAGCCCCTGCTGCCCATCTGACCCATGGACTTAAAACATGCCTGGATTTGAACGTCCCCATTTCTACAACAATTTTGAGCCATATACGGATATCAATTTTTCTCCTTATATACTGAGAGGTATCAATGGTTTTACTTGTCTAGAGAACTCAGCCTAAGTCAGTTCTCTATTAGCCACATGTGTTAGTCTGGGTAGACTGAAGAAGCAAATTGTTAAACACTCACATGTATATAAGAAAGTGATTTAAATACAAGAGTAGTTAAATATTGAGGAAACACCCCAGCCCAGTCCAGATCAAATTCATAAGTCTGTTATTAGCCCATGTGTCCAATACCAATCTATAAATTCCTCTTCAGACTCACAAAACATATGCAATGATGCCAAATGCAGGAAGATCATAGGCCAGTGAGTGGGAAGTCTTGTAGATCCAGTGACGTTGTAAGCATCTCAGCACTGGCAGGGTTCTCCACATGGCTTCTTTGCCTCCAGAGGTCTGGCTCCATCAGCTTCTCTCCATTTGTCTTCTCCACAGAGATGTCTCACAGGGATTAAGCAGAGAGAGAGACTGTCTCCCACCTCAAGGGAGGAATACAGGAGTTCCCAGAATCCTCAGGAGAAGACCAGGCCCACACAGAAGCCTCATTGGCTATGGCCTGATGGACAGGCTAGATTTCACCTCTTCACTCTGAATCTTCAAATTGACACCAGATTACATAACTACCACACCACATTAGCCACGTGACTTGAAAATGAACAAGTATATATTTGGATCACTATTTTAAGAATATCACAATACATTGCTTAAGCAAGTTTACAAGCTTGTCTTTATAGGTCTCTTTGTTTACACGTCAATAGTAAAGTAACCCCTTGGTTTGCATTTATGTGTGATGAAAAAACATTCATACAATATTTAACTTTAGAAAAGCCTTGCTTACTTTATTAATGTAAGTATTATATAAATAACTAATGACATGAACATCAACTGTAATATAGTATAATATAATAGATAAATAATTTACATAGGCAATGTACATAAATACATAATGAAAATGAGGATATTAACAGATTTCTTACCTGTGGACACAGCGTTTCCAGGTGATTGGCTGCAGTTTTGACTATTTTAATTCCATCTTCATTTGTAGACATAGAACAAGCAAGATTTGCCACCTAAAATTCAATTCAAAAGAATGGAACTTATTTTATATAATCAAGAAAATACAAAAACACTCGTCATCTTCAGCAAATGAGAACATGCAACTGATGAATGAATCGGTAAGTCTTGCGGCCGCTGAGTATCCCTCATTAAATCATAATAATAAGCTAACTATAAAGGTTTCCTATAGAATCTAAAAAAATATCTATAGTTTGGATGCCAATAGGTTCTTGAAATTTCATATGATGGCTGTTTAACATTACAATTGTTTCATTATTTCTCAGAGGTCTCTTAACCACGCTTAAGTTGTATTGAACATGACTCTCTTGACCCGTGTTTTACTCAGCATCAGATACACTCCAAAGCTGGACTAATACACAAGAGTGAGATTTCCTCTCCTGTCCTTGATTTTCTCCAACAACTTCTAGGACAGTGTGAGCCAGTGCAAGTGGTCATTGGAACCAAGTGTCGGCGACGTCAACACTTGTATCATTGCTGTATCAACTCTGTATCATTGCTGCCGAGGGTTACTCTCTTCAGTGAAGTGCTCAGTGCTGTTTGAAAAAGTTACCTTATATCTAATTTTAAAACAAACAGACAAACATTATTATAGCCTAAAAGACCCATGAGGAAGAAGCCTGAAGATTTTTTTTTCTTTTTCTTCTTTTGAACCCACTTTTATTCAGCTTTCCTCTCGTGAGCAGGCCGCCTCCTTATGTACTAAGGCAGTGTTTGAGCTACTTCGTTGTCTCTATTACTGCAAGAAGGTTGCTTTTTAATACTAAATTTTTTGATCTTTGTTAATTATTATATATTTTAACACATCTCCATGTTACAGCTCCAACCAAAAATTTAGTTCAATTGCTGAAGAACTGTATATTAGCCACATGACATGAAAAGGAAAAAGCATATCTTTGGTTTGTATTTTAAGAGTACCACAAAATATTGCTTAAGTAAGTTTATAGTCTTGTTTTTTTAATAGAACCACTTTTAATACATCAGTGTTGAAGTAACCCCTTGTTTTGCATTTACATATAATGAAATAACAGTCATATCGTATTTAACTTTAGAAAGGCATTGTTCACTTTATTAATGTACATGGAAATGGCTTCCTTGAAAAGGTCTATTATTGGCTTGAAGGTCACAGCACCACAACTTTTCCAACCTGACACATAATTAGCGCATTTGTGAATTATTTGAAAAGGGCATCCGTGTCTATGCCCCACTCCTCTGCCCCCCAAATGACACTCGTGGAAAGTATATGGCTATATAATTGCTTTAATATATCTTATAAAAATTTAATATATCTTATAAAAATTTAAACTTCACTTGCAGAAAACGTCGACCTGTAAATGCGACCATTGTAGGTTTTAAATGATAAGATTAAGCTATTGAGTCCATCTTTTGTCAAATAAGAAGATAGTTCAAAGTTCAGAAGGGCGCCATGTGAAGTGCCACACATTTGAGTTAGTCCATTGAGTTTTAATGTTTCCCATTCATTCTGCTTTAAGACTTCTCGTTCTGGACATTTGATCATCACCATATGTATTACAAACTAATACAATGACAAACGTAACACAGAAATAATTTTTAGCCTGAAGTTTTTGCTTATATTAAGTAAGACTCAGAAAACAAAGTCACAGCTGTACAGTCGCTTGTGATTAAGGTGAACCCTGCAGGACAGAGGAGACCCGCCTGTGAGTTTCCGAGGCTGTGAGCTTAGCCCCGTGGAATAGCTGGTGAGTTCCAACTGCTGACCGTGTGCTTAGCCACCCAGCTCATAATCCACCACATGTCCAGGACTCCTCTGTTTATATTAACCGCCTTAAATTTTATAAAACTATCCAATGCAAATGTAATAACAAGCATGTCCTACTCAAGTAATAATTAACCTAAGGTTCATTCTGTCTCGATGCACGTGTGTCCTCCGTGTGCTTGAACTTGTCATGACCAGAACTCTTGTATCCTGTGGAAACTTTCCAGGCCATCAAGTACTGTCCTCAAATGGGAGCATGTTATTTGCTAGTGATAATTTTTACAAGATGATTGAATGTATTACAAATATTATTATTTGACCAAATAAAGAGGTGATGCAAATAAATTCTCTTTTCATCTTTTGTCTGAGTGAGTTGTGACATATTTTCCAAAGTTACATCAATGTATGGATGAAAGCTGAATTATTCTGTCAAGAATTATTCCTAAATTCCTTGTAATTCTTTATACCATCAAATATGTTCCCGAGAGCAGCATGAAGTCACCTCCCTCCTGGTCCGGGCAAGCAGACTGCAAACATACCCTGTTGCTAAATATTTTGAGATACTTAACATCTGACAGCCTTTGCCTATCCAACTTTGAGATACTTCAAAAGTGTAAAGCTTCATTATCTCAGAGAGCCTTACAGATGGTTTCTGTCTACTAAGTGAATTAGGATCTAGAAAAGTTTGGTATTCAAACAGACCTGGATTTGATCCTGACTGCCACAACTAATACGTTTTCTGATCAAAGGTAAGATATTAACATCTTTGAGGATATGTTTAACCTTTAAATCTGTATGATCAAATCTACCTTTCTGGAGTGATTTGTGTATTAAATGAGGCAATATACAGAGAACACATGATAACTAGTAGCCCTTATCACGAACAAAGCTTCTTTTGGATGGAGGGTATGACTGTATTCACTCTTTGAGACGTTTTCTTTTCTTTTCATTTTTTAATAATTAAAATCTTGTAACCTAAAGATATTCGACAGATTTTATAACCTTCAATTAAAAAGCTCAAATTTCATGCATGGCACATAGACATGATTGCTATATGTACCTCAGTGCTTGAGTAGAGTGAGTAGTTATTCACAAGGCAATGTGTGTGTGTGTGTGTGTGTATACCTATAGATTACAATGAAAGATAAGACCATCACTGCTATGGCCAAACGAATAATCTACTGGTTTATTTTAGTTTAAATGCCATCAGTTTATGATCTCTGATCCCAATTCTCTATGTATATATATATAGGTAAGCAGAGTCAAAAAATAAGAAAATACATACTCAAACCATTATAGGGAGGTTATTTATTAACCAGGGATATATGTTTGTTCTTTATGTCACTGTGAATTACATTATAAGTGTAACAAGCATTGAAATAATTGGCCAGTTTTTAAAAATTGATGTCATGGTATACACAATTCCACAGTAGGCAGAGTCTAAATTATTTGACATGAAATGAGATCAATGGCACTAAAGAAAAATTATATATTTATTTAAATGGCCATAATATGCAATGCCATTTTCTAAAATACTAAATTACATCTTAAAATAATTACTGATTCACTGTCTAATAATTACACAATCAAACAAGTCCATGTAAACTCTTTATACAGTAACATGTTACCACATTGCTGAGAGGGAACTGAACCTTGCCCTCCATATTTGTCTTTGAGTTTCTCCCCTCCTTAGCAGTCCTTTGATATCCATATATCCCCTCTATGTCCTAGTCGAGCCCCCTTTACCTTTTACCTTTTGCCATCAACACAAACAAAAGCAACCTGTTGGCAACCGAGCACCAAATTGTGGCCAAATCCTGCTCTACTTCATGTTTGCCTATCACACTGATGTTAGCTCCTCTCTTCCCGGATCTTTGTTCAACTTGTATATCTGAATTTATATATGGCTGCCATCCTATCTATATGACAGATTGTGGCACTTCCCTTTCCACTGGCATAGGACGTGGAATTCTCACAGTCTACCCAGAATCTTGGGGAGAAATCTGGTGCTATGGAGCGTGGCCTTGTCGAACTCTGTTAGCTTGGCTGGTTCCCTTCCTCACCTTCAAAACGTTTAGAGATAGACACACTTAACTGAAAAAATAACTCACTAATGGCAGAACCAGAAAATCAATAAAGAGATATTTGTGTCTTGAGAATGTTTTCAGTGGCCCTTAAACCAACATATTCTGCTACAGGATTGACTCTGCTTGTCATTATTACATTGTTCTTATCTGGTAGATTCTATTTCAAAAGTAAATTATGGAATGCTATATTTTACCATTCTGAAATCCAATTATATCTGAACTCACAAGAGCACTAGTATGCCTCTCAGTCATCTCAGACAACTGGAGTGGCATCATGGCTAGTAATGGATTCTCTCTCTACACAGCTGCTCCTCACAAATCAGTCCTCACACAGGTTTTACCCAAAATATGATTTCTCCAAGAACATGAAGTAAACTTGATGTTGGCTGAGATTTTTATTTTCACACTTCCATTGTTTACAGAGGGTTCACATAGCCAATTGTAGTATCATGTCACTGTATCCTAGTTCTCAGTGGGGAAAAAGGTCACATGCTTCATGTTCACTCATTTTTCTCTCAGGCAGAGAGTCATGCAACTCATGTGTAAACCTTCTCAAAGACAGAGAATTTACTGTTTTTCTGGGCAGCATATTCCCCTTGTACGATAGACCAAACTGACAAAATTAAGAAATTCTTCTCTAGAAGAGCTGACTTTTGTTCCTCTACAACTTTCTCATAGCGGACTTAAAATACCCTGCCTCAGTGCAATCATGTCTACTATGACTCACAACCCTACAGGACAGAATAGAACTGTCCCTGTGGGTTTCTGACACCAACTCTTGATGAGAATGGAGAGCCTCCTCTTTCTCCTGCAGAGTGACTCATGGTTTCAAACTGCTGACCTTGCATGCTGACCTAATGCATAACCAGTATGTCACCTGGACTCCTAGAAGACATAGAATACAGAATAAAAAGAGAGAATGCTCAACTCATAAAGAAAGCATATCAGTAATCTTCACCTTGAGTGTACTAAAGATGATGACCAAGAGAATCATCTGCACATACCTGTTTAAAATGAAAGCCCATGCTCTCTCCCAAGAGATTTTAATATGTTGCATATTGTCCATGGTGGAGTACGTGCTATGTGTAAGGAGATGCTTGTTTTCAAGTTCCAAGGTGAGTCTGATATAATGCTCCCCATATGCCCCACTCACAGATATAACTCAGAGTTGGATTTTCATTTGTTTCAATACATATTCTTCTCTGAAGAGTAGTGCGAAGGGCCCAAGTCTACTACGCAAACAACTTGACTATTTGTGGGAATTCATAGGAAAATATGCACAAATTAGAGACAAGAAATAATGATTTAAAATATTACCCGAGAAAGTAGAGAACTTTCTGAACATCAGAATACCCAGAAAACAACAATATTAAGTTTAAGAGAGACTTGTATGCTTTTACACAGAATCTGTTCCTTGTTCTGACTAGTGCTGGACAATTTTGGTATGATCATCAAAGGTCCTGACCCCACCCCCCGCCCCCTAATCCTACCATGGGCATATCCATTACTTCTTACTGTGTAGAGTCTTAGAGAAGTCCTTATTCCACACTTAGGCTTGCCTCCTTCACTTATTTTGACTTGATTACATGCATTACCTTTAATCAACCAATAAAGGCCTTTTATATTAAAATCAGTTATTTTTCTTTCATTTGCAAACAAATAATATCTCACTATTTATACTGCCCCTGAAGCATATGCGCCAAGCACCTTTCTTATTAATTGTCATCATGTCCTTCTGACTCACAGGGATCCCACAGGAGAGGGTGGAACTGCCCCCAATGACTTCAACTCTTTACAGGAGAAGCAAGCCTCATCTTTCTGGCCTGAAATGCTAACTGACCTTGCAGTTAGCAGCCCAACATATAACCTATTATGCCAGCAGGTTCCAGAGAGGTCTCCTCTCAAACACTTAGAAGTACTAAAATTCAGTTCCATTGAGTCAATACTGCCTCATAGAGAAACCCTGTCGGTTTTCCAAACTGTTTACTGGAGTAGAGATCATTGCTTTCAGCAAATTTGCAAGTAAAGGAAAATGACTTATTTAAATAGAAAAGGTTCTAGTAATGCGCAACCAGGAGCCTTGGAGGTATCGTTGTTATGTAATGACCTTGAAACCTACCAGCTACTCCATGGGAGAAAGATCAGTCTTTCTAATCCTGTAAAGAATTAACATCTTAGAAACGCACAGGGGCAGCTCTACCTTGTCGTGTAGCATCACTATGAATTGGAATTGATTCAATAGCAATGAGGTTTGTTTTGTTTGTTTGTTTGTTTTTAATGTAGAACCATAGTAATTTCTGAGAAAGACACCATCTAATCAAATTTCTGCTTCTAGGTTTAGGCAATCTGTCAGGGAGGAATTAAGGAAAACAAGTGTTCATTTTAGTGCCATAACACATAGATAACTGTTTATACTCACCTTCCTTTGTGACTTTAACTCCTCATAGTCTTTTAGAAGGTTTTATGTATTAGGTAAAATACGAAATACATGAATTTTTAAAATTTATACTTGTGCTAGTTATTTATTTGGCCTGAAAGTATTCCCTCAAATATTCTTTCAATGCCATAACTGTACCTCACACATGATTAAAATATTTTATCCTACACAATTTCTTCTCCAATGCCTGGAATCAAGTCTCATATATTCATCCATCTCTTACCCTTCCACAATGTGATCATATGTCACTTTCTTCTCTTATGTCTGCCATATGATAAGCTTCTTAAAGGTAAAAACAACAACTTCTGTGCATGCAGTAAATATCTCAATCCTAGAAATAATTCAATCCCTTTAAGTATTCAGACCATTCATTGTCCATTTGAAAACTGAATCATCATGAATAGAAACAATGCTGTATGCACTCTAAAATGAATGATTTGTGGGCTTTGAAGTATTTAAGACAACTAAATTTGGAGCTGTGTCCTCTCTCCATTCCTTTCTCATAAAAGGTCCCTAATTATCTATAATATGAGCATAAAGTTAAGTATCATTGCTTTAGGTCATGGGGTATAACACCTGAGAAAAAGGCCCTTGGTTAATTAAACTGAATCACCTGCATTGATTCTAGTTTGACTATGAGTGCTCACTGGAGATGATAAGGCATATAAAATCTGTAGCAAAAATACCAGTAAACACAGGCAAGCTTTGAGTGAGATGGAGACACAACCTTGTTAAAATTAGCTATTTACTTTTATTGAAACATTTGCAAAGGATTCCTTGGCTTCTACATTTTTAAATGATTGAACAGTTGCAAAAGCTTGCAAGAGGAGGACAAGAGGGGTTCGTGCCTCCAGCCACATTAGTAAATACAAGCACGGGCCAAACAGTCGAGTCCAGAGTTCATTTTGGTTAAATCTGAATTGTCACTGAGATATCTTAGTGGATAAAAAACAATTGGTAGTTACATGTGTAGTAAAGAGGGGTCTACATTGGGGATATTAATTAGGAAATAACTAGCTTATCAATGATAATTGACTGTGAATGTGACTGGAACAAATATTCATAAAAGAATATCTAATACACCAATATTTAGTAGGTGGAAAAAAGAGTTTAATCTTTCAATGCGTCTTAGATGTACTAGCCAGAGATAGGAAAGCTCACTCATGTGACCGGATGTCATGAATGCTAGGTGAAAGGATAGTTTCCAGATGATATTAGTGGGTCACGTAAAGCAGATTTAACCTCCTCGTAGCATAGCCATCAGGACACATTCCAAAGTCTTTCTCCCCCAGAACGCTGGAATTATCAACTACCCAATGCTGAGAGGTCTATTAAGCGATTGCTGAAGCTATCCCATGACTCAGCCATTCAGAGGACTGTGACACTCTTTCTTAGAGTTTGGGGGCGGAGTGAGTAGCAATAGAAAAGTAGCCTAAAAAGAAAAGGCAGTGGCCCAGGGTGAGGCAACACCGTTACTCAAAGCAGAGTGGCAGGAGCTGTTTGGACAGTACATTTCTCAATCTCATATCAATTCTATTTTTACGTCATCTTTTACTCTTCCCTTAGATCATTCCCTTCGCTTCCTCTCCAAGCTAGTCAGTTACTATCTGTTTCCATTGGTTGGTTGGTTTTCTTGATCTCCATGTTAGTTTTTATTTTCCACCACTGTGTCAGCTGCCAAGAAGTTCATCACATTGCAGCTGACAGCCACCGCTTTTTCAAATGCAAATTGGATTTTCACCTATCCAATTACCACACCCCATATGGCATATGTTTCCCTATAGGTCGCTGTTTGTTCCATACTTTGGCTGTGTCAACCTTCTCTGCAATACTCGTGATTGTTTCCATTTTGGAATCTTCATTTCCTGTTTTGATTGACATCCGAATACCACTTATACTTGTTTACATGCTATTCACATGATTTCCCCCAAATAGTAAGTCCTTGAAAAGTTTTCACCAACATTGCAGCCTTTCTTCATTAGCCTGCCTAGATCCGTATTTTTCTTTGCAGTATGATTCTCAGTTTACCTTGGAGGTATAGTGAGTTATGCGCTGGGCTGTTAATTGCAAGATCAGCTGCTCAGAGGGAGAAGATGGCACTTTGTGCTCTCACAAAGGTTTACAGACGGCCTCAGAAACCCATAGGAGCAGGATTGTCCTCCAGGGTCACTCTGACTTGGCATCAACTCGATCGCAGTCAGTTTGGTTTGTTTTAAAGTTTGAGGGAAAGCATTTGACTCTTTTACCTCCACATTTTATAAATGCAAAGGCTTCAGCTGTGTTTGCACGTCATTTGACACTTGGTGCCTAGTTAGTCACCCTTGTGAAGCAAGTAGCAAGTAGTACTTCAATGAATTCATAATTGTATCAATGCAAAAACCAGCATACTTAGGAGTGCCTTCACCCCAAAGAAAGGGAGAAAAGATAGGCGAGTTTAGGGTGCACCAAACCAAACCAATTCACCTGCCATTGAATCAACTCTTAACTCACAGAGACCCCATAGAAAACTTTAGAATTGCTCCATTTGCGTTTCTGAAGCTGTAAATCTTTATAGGAGTGGAAAGCCACATTTTCCTCTGGTGGGATGGTTCAAACTGCTGACTTTGTGGTTGGCAGCCCGAATATATAACCCACTGAATATAGAAGAGTCCTTTCTTAGGGAGGACACCGCAGTGGAAATTCAGGACGAGCAAGGTATGAAAATAAAATGTCCCTTTGAAATTCTTTGGAATACTCCACAAAGCCACCCGGACTTCAAAGCAAAGGAGCAGGCCTTTCTTCTTCTCCGGCTAGCATATTGAACAAGGCAGCTTCGTCTGAGTGCTACTTTGACTTAAGAGATTAAATTGGGAGCAACTGAATCGCTCCGGGTTTAGCTTTTAATTAATTTATTTTGAATCACGTCAAATAACTCTTCAAAGGGCCCAAGCTGGCTGCCAAATGCTGGTGAGTGTGGCAGATGGAAATAGGGGTGGCAAGTACTATAAACAAGGCAAGGAGCTAGAGTGTTTCTGGCAGAGGGCAACTATTGCTCTGCTTCCAAGAAAGCCCATCTCAGACGCATGGGACTGAGCGTGAAAGCCCAGAAGTGGGTCTGGCTTCTCGCTACGGTGACAGCCAAGTGACTTGTGGCTGGGCAGGTCAGCATTTCCATTTCTCCTCGTGAGAAAGAGCGACTCTGCTGCTCCAGAACGTAGGAAGAAAGGGCCATACATTATGAGTTCTGTAGATTATTTAACTAATAGAAGTATGCTATTAAAGTGCATACCAAGGTACAGGGAAACAATTTCATCAAGTAAAAAATATTGATTATGCCATCTATTATGTGGCCAAAGATCTGCCAGGGAAATCCAAGCCAAAGGCAGTGGAAGTGAATCTTAAAAAGCACATTCTATTTAAGCAGGCATGGGATGCAGACTCAAACTGTCCTCTCTATGTGCAAAAGGAAGTTGGAGGCAGGTAAACCCCACGGAGACAACAGCAGTTGAGTGCTGTTTCATGGAGAGAGATTTTTACTAAGAACGTGTGTATTCTCTAGCACTTTGCATCGCAATCTATCGAACTGGTTTTCTGGATCCTAAATCACAGGTGACTGTTTCTGATATAGTTCTGCCAATAATACCCACTTACCTCTTTCTGTGATTAGCCATCTATAAAATGAGGAACTAATGGACTATGTGATTTATAGGGCACAATGTCACTTCAAGAATACTGTTTCATTGCTTGCTTAACTAAAATATCAAAACCAGACACAAACAGGGTAGCAGGCTATGCATGAGGTTATCATTATTATTAATGTTAACTAATATATATGTCTATATATTAAGTAATTTATACATGTATAATCCCAACTCATCTAACCAATCTATGATGACTCATATTGATCCCATAGGACAAGGTAGAACTGCCCCTGAGTTTCTTTTTTTTTTTTTAAACATTTTATTAGGGGCTCATACAACTCTTATCGAAATCCATGCATATACATACATCAATTGTATAAAGCACATCTGTACATTCTTTTCCCTAATAATTTTTTTTCTTTTCTTTTTTTATATTTTATTAGAGGCTTGTACAACTCTTATCACAATCCACACATATACATACATCAATTGTATAAAGCACATCCGTACATTCTTTGCCCTAATCACTCTCAAAGCATTTGCTCTCCACTTAAGCCCTCTGCATCAGGTCCTCTTTTTTCCCTTCCCTCCCCACTCCCCCCTCCCTTATGAGCCCTTGATAATCCACAGATTGTTATTTTGTCATATCTTACCCTATCCAGAGTCTCCCTTCCCCCCCTTCTCTGCCGTCCATCTCCCAGGGAGGAGGTCACATATGGATCCTTTTAATCAGTTCCCCCTTTCCAACCCACTCACCCTCCACTCTCCCAGCCTCGCCCCTCACACCCCTGGTCCTGAAGGTATCGTCCACCCTGGATTCTCTGTGCCTCCAGCTCCCATATGCACCAGTGTACAATCTCTGCCCTATCCAGTCCTGCAAGGTAGAATTCGGATGATCACGAGGTGCCAAAGGGACCGGGTACAAGGCATCATGCCCCTGAGTTTCTGAGACTGAAACACTTTAGGAAAATAGAAAGCCATGTTTTATAAATATCCGTAAGTTCAATATGGCTATACAGTAAAACAATAATAATACAGTAAGCTCTTTTACTTTAGGTGAGGAAAAAGAAAATAATTCATGATTGTGAAAACTAACATAAATTCATGAACAGAATCCCAATCTACTTCTTGATCTATTGTTCTTATCACGCTGTCATTCAGTGGATGTCAATTCATAGTGCCCCCATGTTGTAAAGAATGAGACATTGATCTGCCATGCACTGTCCAGGCAGTCTTGATCTACTTGAGCCTAGTATTACAGCCACAGGGTGCATTCATTCATAGATATTTCCAGATGTTTCTTCTCATTTTGAGTTATTCTACATGAACAAATGAAAGTCAAAAAAGCTTTATTCTTTGGAAGTCATTGAGGTTTACTCTCCTTTGAAGAGATAGTTGTGCAAACACATGTTGGGTGTCTTTCAACCGAAAGGGCCTCATCTTCTCCCACTGGATCAGACAGTTCCTTGGCTGTGAGATTTTCATTGGCCTCTGTTTTCAAAAGCAGGCTTACACATCCTCCTTCCTAGCCTAACTTAGCTTGCAAGCGCCAGTGAAACCTTTCCCCCATCTGAAACCCTGGCGATATTTGAAATTCGGTTAGCGTAGCTCCAAGCATCCCAGCAACACACACGCCTCCACACTTTGACAAAGTAACAGACAAGCGGTGGATCTTTTGATGTCCTAAGCAGGTTTTGCTATTCAGAGGGAAAAATGCTTTTAGCTTTTCAGATTAGTAATAATCCTAAAGTTTTATATTATTCAATATTGCTAAGGTAATGACAGAAAAAGAAAAGTTAAAGGAATATCTTCTCAGAAGGCAATATCACCTTTCAAAATTTGAAACATGCAAAACTGCAGCAATTCAATGGAATTTAAGCTGTCCTTCAAAAACACTTGCAAGTTTGAACAAATATACAACCACAGGGGGGTTCTTTGCAACTTCATTAATAAAAAGGAAGATTAATCTAAATGTTTATCAATGGAAAATCAATGAAAATACAGAATACTATAATTGTGCAAAAATGGGGAAAACTGACTGCTTATACAAATGGCTCAAATAGTTTCAATTTCTTGTTCAGATTTTTAAGAATGCATAGGGTGGATTTTAATGATAAAAAAGGAATCATTTTAATAAAAATAACAAAACAATTAAGAGTGCCGGAAGGTGGGGCTCAGGTTTATAGTCCCAAGGACAGCAAGGTCAATCGGCACTGCACAATCCACAGAGACAATGAAGACAAAAAGGTAAATCGATTTTCATGTTGGAAAGAATGAAGCTATCCGTCTACGGGAGCCCTGGTGATGTCTTGGGTTGCCTGTGGAAAGAAAGAGTCTCTCCATGGGGGAAGGCGCGGCTTTCTATTCTAGTAAAGAGTTACAGGTGCAGAAGCCCCAGGGCAGGGCTACTCTGTCCTGGTGGGTCATCAGGAGGCAGAATCAACTGATGACAGTGAGTTTGCGTAATGAACTTGTACCTCTACAATTGTCTGTGCAATTGTAAGCATATAGAGGAGAACATGCAGAGCTTGATGATCCAGAACTAAAAAAATTCTAAAATGCAGTTTCCAGAAGACACAGAGGTAATGGTTAAGGAGAAAGACAAAAATCTATGTCCAAAGTATTTTCACTGCTTTCTGCGATGATATATTTAAAATGATGACACTCATTTCCTAATATGTAATATGATGTATTTTTAATATTTTTATATTTATAGTATATGATCATACTTATTTTGATTTAATATAATTATTAAATTTGCATCTTTAAATGGAATAAAAGTAATATATTTATAATTTGTTTAAACATACTGTTTTAATTTATATTATATTAGGAGATAATTTTAATAGGGTGATTATTTATTAAAA
The DNA here is from genome assembly GCF_050624435.1 of Tenrec ecaudatus. Taxonomy (NCBI): domain Eukaryota; kingdom Metazoa; phylum Chordata; class Mammalia; order Afrosoricida; family Tenrecidae; genus Tenrec; species Tenrec ecaudatus. Next base: position 54,878,448 of record NC_134545.1, on the reverse strand, counting down.
ATTAGGCATTTGTTTTCTCTCTTGTTTATTGAACAGAATTGCAAGCACAAATGATTAAATCCCATTGTTAATGATTGCAAGAAGTTCAGGTGGCACAGTCACTACGTGGTTGGTTGCTATTAGAATAACAGGCAGCTCAGACCTAGCAGGTGCTCTGTGGGAGGAAGGCATGGCCAGGTGTGTCTGTGAAAGCTCACCTTCTCAGAAACCCCGAAGAAAAGTTCTACCTGATCCCAGGGGTCATTCTGAATCAGAATCAACTTGTGGGCTGTTGGTTGGGTCAACGACTAAATCAGACCACCTGGTAATCTTAATGACTAATTAAACTTCAATTGGACTATAATTGTAAAAGTCTTTTATGGAGTTCTGTGAGTGTACATCTGTATCTGCGTGTCTTTCTGCAGTAAATACAAGGAGATCATTTCCATGTCTGTGAATATATAGTCTAGTTCTAACTTCTTCTTATCTTACCCACACCCTCCAATTCCATTCAAACTTGCAAGTGAACCTCTTGTTCCTTTTAAATGAGTCATTAACAATGAAAATATTCATTTTTCTAAGTGGACATATGTCAGTGTTGTTCTGAAAATGGTCATTAGTATGCTGTGTCACTGTGTGCCATTCCAAAAGAAACAAGGGAGCTGAAAACAAGAAGACTCAAAAGAGGTCTGGCTGTTACATTGCTGCTTACAATAAATTATCTGAGGTGCATGTTTTATACCATAACTTGAGGACCTGGATGTATACTTCTCAAAAAAAATTCCCATTTTACCAAATATGTTTCCCTTCTTTTATTGTAGTTGGCAATAAGCATATGTAAATATATAAGGTTTATATATTTATAGATCCCCTAACTATGTGCAATGGAAATTATGATGATAAAATCAGCTATAGAATGTCTTCAAGGTCTCTTCCTAAAGAAAACTACTATTTACCTCTCAATCAACTATCCCAATGATAGAATTATGTTTTACCTGAAAAGTAAATGCAATAATATAAACAAAACTAAATAAAATTCATTCAACCACAAAAGTGACTAAGTAAATTTAAAGACAGGATCAAGCTTTGTTTCCTGACCTATTATATGTGTTGTTTGGTAATTTCTACATTGACATTGTCAAAGATTTCATCTTGCTTGGCTCACAATCAATATTAATCATGGAAGCCGTGATCAATAAATCAAGTAACATATTGCAATAGGTAAATCTGTTGTACAAGACCTCTTTCAAGTGTTGAAGAGCAAGTATGTTTTTTGAGGGAAATAACATGACTGACCCAAATGCCTCATTGGATATAAAAGTTGGATAGTTAATAAGGAAGACTGAAAAAGAGTTGATTCATTTAGACTACGGTGCTGGCAAAGATTATTGAAAATAGCATGGACTGCCAGAAGAACAAACAAAAATTTGTCTTGGAAGAAATGTAGCAAGAAATGCACCTTAGCAGAAATGATGCTGAGACTGTAGCTCACATAGTTTGGACATGTTTTGCTGAGACGCTTGTTCTTGTTTGGTATGCTAGAAGGCTGGGGGAAAGAGGAAGAGCCTTGAGAAGATGAAGTGACACCATGCTGCGACAAAGGGCTCAAACATAACCATTTTGAAGATGGTGCAATTAGTGGTGGTGTTTCTCTCTTTCGCCCATGGAGTTATTATGATGAATAACTCACTTGAAGTATAATTTTGCCTTGAGTCTGACAGTGAGCTTGGCTTGTTTGGGGTTTAACAATACCAACAGTCACAAAATTTGAGCACAAAGATGAAATATGCAGATCCAGCAAAAGCTTACTTCTGGATCACTGAGTAAAAGGGTACATGTCCAAAATAAAATTCTACAATTGCCTTCAATTCTTAGTGAAAGTGACATCAAATTTCAGGGCAGTTTTATGACTACTGACCTGAACTCTCAAGTGGCAGAAACCAGAACTGATTTTCTTAAGCAGAAAAAATGTTCTAAATACAATCTACAATTTTTCAATGACTGGAATTCTGAAACAAAGGATTTTGAGACTTATATTAAAAATTCATCATAGAAACTGAAGATAGAACATAAAGTTAAGTGGGTTATAAACATTAAGTTCCCAGATAAGTACGAGACCGTCAAGATCACTGGATTCCCTAACTAATCAAGATACCCATACCTGCATGCATTCCTTATTTTCACAAAGATTAAAAAGTGAGGGTAATTTAATAACATGGCAATTGGCATTCATTTGGCAAACTTGATTTTAGCAGATATCAGAATAATAGGCTGTGCAAATTTCTCTCTTTATTCTTTACAGACATCTTTTTTGCTTAAGTATTAAATTCTAGCTTCGAGGGATAATTGGCAAACAGCCTGTTGAACTGACTACGAGAATCAGAACAGAAAGCCCTGGTCTCTTAGTATAAGTGATCCATGGTGAGCTTCCCACATACACACTCACAAGTGAAAGAACTGATTTTGTGTTTATGAGTGTGTGCATCGGTGCATGTGTGTGAGGAAGTGAGAGAAAAGTATGTTTGTATGAAGGCTAGAACAAAACCTGCAAATATATATATATATATATATATATATATATTATGAGTCTTGTGTCCTCTGTTTCTTGGATTCCATGAACTTTGTGAGGATTTTTTGGATTGTATTCTGGATTTGAATCATACCTTTCATAGTGGTTGTAGCTAATTGATGCAATTTGAGATAAAAAAATTAAGCACTTTGGTATCTATAACTTTGGCAGGGATAGGAGTCATTATAAATTTAATCTTAACTATGCTTGGTACATCTACAGCACATTGAAATGCTTAGTAGGGACCATTACTAGAGGGTACAATAAGGATAAAGCACTGGGTACGTAACCTCAGCAATATATCCTGTCATTACTGATGGTCTCCAATAGCTAAAAGTGAGCAGGAGATAAAGAAGGGTGCGAGCTCACGTTACAAACCTTCCATAATTAGAACAAACTAACCTGTGAATTCCATCTGCACAAGGTTAAGTGCTGAAGTCCTTAAAAAAATTAGCCATCTTCCTCCATTCTTACAATACTAAGTTTTTGCAACTAAAGAATGCTCTTATAGCTTCTGTCTAATGGCCAGTAAGTTAAACTTTCAAATAAAATACTTTTCACATTGTATGCTCCACAAATGTTTATCAGTCACGTTCTGTAAAGGGGGATAAAGTCGGTAGCAACAACTGCCACATACATTTATTATGTATCAGGCCTATGTAGACACTTAGCATAGGCGAGAGTGTGCAACACCTGCCCCTAAGAGATAGGAGAAGATGCAGCCTGACTCCCAACTTCTGGACCAAAACTACACACACAGAGAGCAAGACCCGACGGCTGTAAGGTTCTCACTTCAGAAACACTGATCCTGGATTTTATGACACTTACTGAGAAGACAAGTGATGAAAAACCAGTTCCCATGCTTCATGAAATTGACTACTTATGTACACATAAATACATATGTGAAATATATTTGGACAATAAATAAAGAAGACTGATGAGGAATGAATGCATTTGAATTATCATGTTGGATGTGCCACAGTGTACTAGAACAAACAAATCTCTCAAGGAGTAAGCACCACTAGAATTCACCCTGGGAAGGGGGCTAGTGAGGCCTTGTCTCACAAACGTGGACTATGTCCCCTGGGGAGAATAGTCCCTGGGAAAGAGCATCTTGGCTGGTGACATAGAGTGTCAGCAAAAGAATGGGAGCCCCCGTGACAAGATGGAGTGACAACAGCTGCAACAATGAGCTCAAACGAAACAACAACCAGAGGATGGTGCAGGGTGGCAGTGTTTATTCGGTTATTATGAGCCGGCACTGATTCAACTATGAGCCTGCATCAATTCAATGACAGTGAGTTTTTTTTGTTTTGTTTTGTTTTTTTAGCAACCTTGGTGCCATGGTGGTTACTCACCATGTTGCTAACCAGGAGGTGAGTGGTTCGAAACTATCAGCCACTCCTTTGGTTAAAAAAATGAGGCTTTCTACCCCTGGAAAGAGTTGCAGTTTGGGGAGCCCACACAAACAGTGCTACCCTGTCCTGTGGGGTCACCATGAGTCAGAAGTGACTCGACGGCCGTGAGTTTATTTATTTGACAGCAGCACGATCACACGTTATCAGGAAATATCGATCATTTAGAAAAGAATATCATGCTGAGTAAACTAAAGGATCAGCAAATTTGAAGGAAAAGCCCAAATGGGATGGATTAACTCAAACATAAAAAGAATTGTGAGGAAGACTCAAGACTAGGCAATATTTCCTTCTGTTATTCATAAGGTAGCCATGAGTCAATAATGACTTAAAGGCAATTAAAGATAGTGAAAACAACAAAAATATTTAAATTTGTAACATAAATGTAACTTTAAATGCATAAAATGATTTTTAGCTGAGCAGAATATTAAATGCAGATGGGTTTCAGAATAAAAAACGTATTGAAGGAAGCTGGAGACAGTGAACAGTGTAAGATAAGAAAATAATAATAATTTATAATTTATCAGATGTCCATGAGAGTAGGAGGGTGGAGGAGGGAAGGAAAAAAGAGGAGCTGATATCAAGGGCTCAAGCAGAAGGAAAATATTGTGAAAATGATGATGGCAACATACGTACAAATGTGTTTGATACAATTGATATATGGGTGTTATAAGAGCTACAAGAGCCCCCAATTCAGAAAAAAAAATTAATGGTATAATTTTAACAATCTGAAAAAGGATAATTTTATATATAAATTGTCTTTTGCAAGCTCTAAATAAAACTACCTTGAAAAAAACATATTAATAGAAAATATAAAAATTTCTTTTAATAACCATTGGATGTTCTGATGAAAACTACCCATGTTTCTCCCAAAACAGAAAGTTGTACAAAAATCCATTCTACTTTTTTGCAACCTTCCCTATGTAATTAATTGTTTCCAATTCTTAGCTCAAACAACATGACACTTGAATTGAAATCCCAGAAAACAGGCTGCATAGAGAGTAGCCATCCCATACAGCAGCCGCACGGCTCCGCGGGGCTGCCCGGCCACGGCTGGACTCTGCCAGCTACTGCTGGAGGCCTTGAAGCAGAGCCGAGGGAGTCGGAGGCATTGTAGGTTCTTGACCCTGCTTCCAGAAGCTGGCTCGCTTGCCCTGCACCTGGACCCTTTCAAAATGTTGTCCGGCATCATCTTTCTGATGTAAGACCTCTCACAGCCTTGTGGATCTGGCTTCACAGAGGAAGGTTTGTTCCAGAAAGCAGGAGACAGGCTGCTTCCTTTCCTGGCTCTAAGAGGCAGACGCTGGGGTTTCTCACCTATGGGAGAGTAACCTAGACACTCCCTTTGGGGACTAAAAGGAGAGTGAAAGAGCTCCGAAGGTTTGGGCAGCAGACAGGCAGTGCCAAATCAGTCCTGTGGATAATGTTCACCACTTCAGCTACAGTTCTGCCTCCCCTGCTTCTGGCAGCCAGGCTTGGAAAACACCCCACACCTTATATCCTCCTGCTGCCTAATTAACGCAAATGGACAGCTGTCTTCCCTGCATACGGCCATGGTCATGGCTAGATGGCTTGAGGGCTAATTACACTAGTTGTCGAGACATAGTGTTTCCCTTTTTCCAGGAGCCTCTTCTTCGGACCCTCTCAGCTCATCATCGCCTCTACCAGTGGAAGAGCCAGACAAGGCTGTCAGCTGCACCACTTCGTACATTTCACACACACAAAAAGCTTACAGCTAAGAAAGGGTCGTCTAAGCTGCTTCTGCAGGACTTTGTAGATTAACACAACTTTTCTTGGCCATAAATCTTTGTTCATAATTCTTGTCCAAAGACTAAATTGTATTATTAAGAACTGGACACTTTCTTTAAACTTTCCTTTCCAAACATCTCTGAGGGTCAAGTGCAACTCTGGACCTCTTCTTCCTTGTTACACTCAGCCTCACTATTATTGGGTCCATCCTGACTCACAGTGACCTGACAGGACAAGGTGAAACTGCCCCTGTGGGGTTCTGAGACAGTACCTATTCATAGGAACAGCAAAGCTTGCCGTTGTCCAGAGGAAGAACTGGTGGTTTAGAACTGCAGAACTTGTCTGGCAGCCCACCGTTCGACACTCTATATAACCTGTTTACTTTCATTGGATCTAGATCCATTTTGCCCTCTTCACCTCACGATGGACTTTAAAAAACAGTTGTTCTTCCTTCTCCCCTAAATGGTTGAATGCCATTTTCGACTACATTTTCCATTCATTTTCCACACTTGTTGTTAGGTGCCATTGAGTCAGTTGAACACATGTGGCCCCATGCAGAGCATAACAAAACACTAACAGATCCTGCATGGTACTCACAATTGTCCCCTTGTTTGAGCCCATTGTTGCAGCCACTGTATCAATCCATCTTCCCAAGGGCCTTCCTCTTCTACACTGCCCCTCTACTTTGCTCACCTGTTTTCCTTGTGCAAAAACTGTCCAACGTATCTAAGAGTAAGACAATATATCCAAAATATGCCCGATTCTTTGCCATCCTTGCCTCCAAGGAGCACTCTGGCCGTGCTTCTTCCAAGACAAATGGGTCCATCCTTTTAGCAGTTCATGGTACTTTCAGGATTCTTCTCCAGCACCACAATTTAATCACATTGATGCTTCTTTGATTTTCCTTATTTAAGGTCCAACTTTCACATAATATGAGGCAATTGAAAATACCATACTATGGCTTGGATCCTGAAAGTAGCATTCTTGCTTTTCTATAGATTAAAGAATCTTATGCAGCAGATTTAGCTAATGAAACTCCTCTTTTGATCTCGTGACTGTTGCTCAATCTTTTTCCATTTATTGTGTTACCTACTGGTCCAGTTGATCTTTAGATTGAGTGCTAGTCCACACTGAAGGCTGCAATGTTGGATCTTCAACAGCAAGTGCTTCAAATCCTCCTCATTTTCAGCAAGCAAGGTTCTATCACCTGCATATTGTAATAAGCCTCCCTCCAATCCCGATGCCACATTATACTTCATTCAATCCAGCTTCTCTGATTATTTCTTGGCATAGAGATTAAATAATTATGAGGGTAGATACAAGCTTGTTACACACCTTTCCTGATTTTAGACCATGTAGTGTCCCATTGTTCTGTTCACACAACTGCCTCTTGATCCGTAACAAGTTCAACATGAACAAAATGAAGTGTTCTGGAATTACTATTCTTCTCAATGGCTTGTGATGATCCACATAGTCGAATGCCTTGGTTCAGTCAATAAAACAAAAGGAAACCTTGTTCTGGCATGCTAGACCTCATCGGCTTGCTTTTTCTTAACAGAATCATCTCCACTCCGTACACTCAGTGTCCACAGTGACCATCATGGCAGGCCGTTCCTGGCATCTCTAGACACCCCAATTGAGCTATCTGTATTGATTTCTGGTTTCTGAATTATGATTCTCCCTCACCGCCCTTATTCCTTACTTTCTTCATTCAATTTCCCCCCTCTCACTACTTCTTCCATTTGCCTGAATGTAAGTTCTTCTCTCACTTTTTCCCTCATTCTGGACTTTTCACAACACTGTCTCAATGGTAAGGGGAATTCTTTGCTGCTTGTACATGAAAGGTTTAATCATTAACTGCATTCTCTTTTGGAAAATAATTCATTCCCTCTGGTTTTAATAGAGCCCAGGAGCCAGTGGCTAGGTTTACATTTACACTTAGACGATGGCTTAGAATATTGTTACAATGCTACAGTGTACAAGAAGTCATGCTTTGGGAAACCGAGAAGAATTGAAATACTTTAGTAAATTAGTTCTATCAGGGAAAACGGATTATAATTGCTTATTCAGTTACAAATTATGACTTACAGTAAATGTTTATTATTGTTTTGAATGTTTTTTCACCATTTCAAGACCTGCAGCCTAGTTACTGGCCAGTTTTCAGTAGGTCTAATAAAGTAAATGTGTCTGTCAGTGTGATTACTTCGGTGCTACTAAGATGATGAACAACTTTCTGTGGAGCGTCCAGACTAAGACAAACTAGGAGAAAAGGCCTGCCTCTGCACAGCCCAGAAAAGCCTTCTGAATTATGAGAGAATATTGTGAAATCCAATTGTGGCTATGGTGCAGTTTTCCATTCTTGTGTGCAAGGGTACGCCTTGAAGGGGCGACTTAAAGACATAAGTAATAACTACTGTACTGATTTACCCTTTTCCAGGAAATGCATACAAATAAAATGGAGTTTGTTTAATGAAAATAAAAATGTGATGATTTGAAGATTAAAGAAGAGGGAAAGAGAGCATGGTCATTAGGACATAGAGATACTGAATTATCTCCCTTACGCTCTACTATTATCCTGTAATTTACTTATAACATCTGTCATGGAGATGATTAACCTCAGAGGTCCCATTATCAGACTAAAGTAGTGCTCTCAAATATGTCAGACTAGTGGTAGCACTCTGTGCATCTTAAAGTAAGACTCACTATAGGTACTAATTCCCCCAATTCTTCACTCTCTCAAAGTTACAGGGAAAACATAGCTTTCAGTTTATAATTACATGCTGAAAAACTCATAACAAATGCAATGTGCAGATGACTTAATCTATATGCTGCAAGTTAAAAGGGCCTGGAACATCTACTAATGAAGATCAAAAAGACTACAACCTTCAGTATGGATAGCACCTCAATGTATATAAAACATAAATCCTCACAAGTGGAGGAAGAGAAAGTATCAATCCAAATAGAGATACGATTGAAGTTGTCAACTACTTCTTTTTACTTTGATCCAAAATCAACAGCCAAGGAAGCAGTAGTCAGGGAATCAAACAATGGTGCCACAGCGCAGTGGAACACTGGACCTGATCTTAAGAGCATGCGTCCTGTTCCAGAAGCTGCGCTGGTGGAACTCCCAATGGGAATTCTCCCAGGTGAACTGGACTGGACTCCAGACACACGTGTCAGCTGAGGACTTACAGCAGAAAACACACAGTGCCTGAGGTAGAGGAAGAGAGCTGTGCCCAGAGTGGTGCAGTTGACTGGTGAACAAATGACGCCCAGCATGCTGTCCTAGGACACCTAATGTTCTTGACAACCCAGTCACCGCCATTCTGCTTATGCTCATCTACATTGGAGGGTATCTCACGGGTGACGCTGTGTGACTTGTTTGGCTATTTTTCCAGAAAATTAAACCCAGGGCTTTTGAGCCTACAGGGAAAGAAAATGGAACAAGGGTTTGGGGGAGGGGGTTATATAGGGGTGGAGTGGGGAACAAGAGGGTAATGATGTCAAGAAGTCTAGGAAGGCCAAGGATGTTTGGGAAAACATATGAACATACAAGAATTGTACAATTATGTTCAATATGATTAAACTATGGAATGATATGATACATATATTGGCTCCCAAATTACAGAAACTTAATTAAAGTTTTTAAAAGATTAAATAAAAGCATAGATCCTAATTTATGGGCAATCAGTTCAAACATCATGTCCCTGCTCAGTAATCACCATGCAATGATCACTGATATAAGGGTGTACAGCAAAGAGTGGTGATGAAATCAGATGCTGCCCTGCTATAAATTAGAATAGTCCCTGGAGTCTTAAAGGTTTGTATTCAAATAAGCAGCCATCTAAGTGAGGAGTCAACTAAGTCTACATGGGAGGACACTGGCTTATGTAATCCACGGATGACATCTACAGAACTCAAATATGGTGAGGAAAAAGCATCAGATGATAAAATTATGAACACCCAATTTGTGGAGAGCTATGAGGGATGAAGGGAGACTAAAATCCATCTGCAGAATATCTGGTCAGATAGACACTGGCTGATATGCTCTTGCCACAGGCAAGAATCTCAATCAGCCTTACTATCAGGCAGAGGAGCAGTGTAATATTGATTATGTTGGATTGAACTTGACATTTGGCCAGTTGACTACCCTATAGATGCAACCTGTATTTGTTGTGGGTGTAAGTATCTTTTACTGGTTCATTGATAGAAATATCTTCCCTCGCTTTTTTATTATCATTGGGGGCCTTTTTCCTTCTTACTCATTTTTAATATTTTGTCTGTATGAGGGGGTACCAAAAAAACCCCAAATCCCACCCCTGATCCAAAGCTAAATATTTTTTTTTACAAAACCACCAATAGCTCTGTAGGAGAAAGACAGGACTTTCTATTCCCATAAACAGTTATAGTATCAGAAACCCACAGAGGGTCGCTATGATTCAGCATTGACTCCATGGCAGTGAGTTTTTATTTGCTTGTTTGTCTGTTTGTTTTTCCCAGCTTAAGATATGACCCATGAACATGGAATCAGTCTGGTTTTACCCACTTCTAGAACTATATGAGTCATTTTCTTAATATAAAACTCCCTGTACATATATGTAAATATAAACAACATTGGTTTGGTTCTTTAGAGAACTCAGCCTAGCACCGTGATTATTTGCTACTTCAAAATACAGGTTCCTTAACATAAAAATAAGTATAAGGCATAACTCATTTTCTTTGTGACGAGAAAAATTAGTTAGGTAATAAAATCTAAGACCCCACCCAAGCCTCATTAATATGCCACAGTACTTGTGATAGCATTTGGAAAAATAATAATGATCAGCATTATTGGCCCTTTGTTAAGCCCTCCTTCAAAATATGAGGGAAATATAGAATTCCATCTACTCATTAGATGCCTCAATGCTTATAGAGATTATCTTAAAAGACACACACAAAAACAAAAACAAAAAACACAGCAAATAACACTCAAAATTATGTTTAAGAGTGTAAAAATGTCAACTCAAGAAAAGTGTTTGATAATACGGTTCTAACTTGAGCCTGTTGCCTTCTAGGAAAATGCACGTTAGTAAGCAAATGGGCAACAAATATCTCAAACTTCAACATCATTAACTGAACTTAAAATCCAGCCAAAGCAGCAGAACAGCTATTTCGGAATGCTTGCCTTGGCTGTCTAGTGCTGCTGTGGCATGAATACCATGCGGACGACTTTTGGAAGCAGAAACGTTTTCTCACGCTTTAGGGGCTAGAAGTCGGAATTCAGAGAGCTGGCTCTAGGCTTTCTTTGTTGGCTACAGAAGGTCTTTCTCTCATCTAAGCTTCTGCTCCTGGGCAAACTCCATATGTTCCTATTTGTCTTCCTCTGTCTGCTCCTTTTGTCATCCTTGTTTAATCTCTTCTAGTTTTCAAAAGAGGGTAATTTAAGAAACATGCTAATTCCATTTTATTAGCATAATAAAAGCAACCTACTCCCAAATGGAATTAAAATCTTAGTCCTAGAGGTTAGCATTTACAATTTATTTGGGTGGGGGGGACACAATTTAAAACATAACAATGTTCTTTGGATCAATCTCATTTAACTTCCCAGATGTGATTCAAACTGCCAGAACCTGAGATAACAGTTAAGGGGAATTCTCATTTCCTTCTGAGAACTCTTTAATATAAAACAGTGATATTGCTTTAAAACACACATATACAGGAAAAAATTTAATTTTATACACCCTCCACCCAGAAAATATGATTAGGTCATTTAAACAATACCTGAATCTAGTCATAGAAAATCAACAAGTCAGGTAGAAAATTATTCAGTCTACATACAGGTTGTGAGAAAGTTACAGAGAGTGTATCGCTGCCAAGATATTTGGCATTGGCTTATCTCCATATTTCAATTTGCTACAGTGCACTTAACCTAGCAATGCTATTCAGTGCACTATCACGAGAATACAAGCACCGTTGTGTTTACTTGAGGTCAACTTTTCTTTGGCTAGATATATTTCCAAATGAGATGATAAATATAAATGTCTACTATAAAGAACTATATATTTATATATCTTCCCTGAAATGTTTTGAAAGTTTACAGGTAACAATAAGCTTTTGTGTACAAGGATTAGTGAAAAGGGTCCAGAAAAACTACTTTAACACACTATTAAGTAGCTGATTTACTATTTATACAATGACATCCTTCAAATTTTCTACTGTTATATGAAAAAGTCATTACGTTAACTCTTGATGGCCTTGCTTCAGATTTCAAGAGGTATACTTAGATTCAACTCATTAAGTAGTTATTTTGACCAGTGAAAACATCTTTCAAATCTTCCATTTCTTAAAAAAAAAGCCTCTTCTTTGAAGAAGGTTGATGGTATTTGAATTGGTATAGCATTGAACTTGTAAAGTGCTTTAGGTAAGACTGTCATCTTTACTATGTTGAGCCTTCCAATCCATGAGCAGGGGATGTTCTTCCATTTGTGGAGGTAGCTTTTGGTTTCCTGTAATAGGGTTTTTAAGTTTTCCTTATATAGGTCTTTAGTATTTTTTGTTAAGTATATGCCTAGATATTTCTGTTTGTTCTTAGCAACTGTGAAGGGTACTTCCATCTTAATCCCCTCATCCATGGCCCTGTCCAATGTGCATAGAAAACCTACCGACTTCTGATTATTGATCTTATATCTTGCTATGCTTCCATATTCCTCTATCGCTATAAGTACTCCAGCGGTGGGGCTTTTGGGGTTTTCAATGTACAGGATCATGTCGTTTACAAATAGTGATAGTTTCACCTCTTCCTCTCCTAATTGGATCCCTTTGATATCCTTCCCTGTCTTATGTCATTAGCCGGAACCTCCAAAACAATATTGAATAGAAGTGGGGACAGGGGGCATCCTTGTCTTGTACCCTTTTTCAGTAGAATTATTTTGTCTTTTCTCCATTGACTATGATGTTGGCCATTGGTCTTTCATAGATGCTTGTATAACCTTGAGGAACTTACCTTCCAAGCCTATCTTCATGAGTGTCTTGATTAGGAATGGGTGCTGGATGTTGTCAAATGCTTTTTCTGCATGTATGGATATTATCATATGGTTTTTATCCTTTTTCTTCTTGAGAGGGAAGAAACCCAGAATTAGCAGAGAACTCCTCAAGAAGAAAAACACAGTTGGAGGACTTGCCTTACCCGATTTTAATGCCTATCACACAGCTACAGTGGTCAAAACAGCATAGTATTGGCACAACGACAGACACTCAGACCAGTGGAAAAGAATAGAAAGCCCGAGAGTTAACTCATCAGCATACAGATAACTGATCTTCGACAAGGGTCCCAAAAATATCAAGTGGGAAGTGGATGCCCTTTTTAACAAATGGTGCTGGAAACAATGTATATCCACATGCAGAAAGATGAAACAAGACATTTACCTCACCACATGCACAAGAATAAACTCAAGGTGGATCACAGACCTAGAAGTTAAACCCAAAACATCAGGACCATCAAGGAGGGAATTGGGAGTAACCTCAGAGCACTGGCCCAGGGAACTCAGAGGCTCACTGCAATAGGGAAGGGTACATACACAGGTGAACTGGAAATCGAAAAATGGGATTTATTAAGAAAGAAGCACCTGTGCACCTTGAAAGTCTTCACCAAGAGGGCGACAAGACAACCCACAAACTGGGAGAGGATTTTTAGTAATGACACATCAGACAAAGGGTTCATTACTAAAATCTACAGCACCATCATGACCTTCAAAAAGAGGAAAACAGCTAACCCCCTAAGGAAGTAGGAAAAAGAACTGAAAATAACTTTCACTAGGGAGGAGACCCATATGGCCAATAAGCATATGAGAAAGTGTTTGAGGTCCCTAACCATAAGAGAAATGCAAATCAAAACAACCATGTGATACCACCTAACACCCCTGAGGCTAGCCCAAACCAGCAAACCAGAGAGCAACAAGTGTTGGAGGGGCTGTGGTGAAGTAGGAACCCTCCTCCACTGCTGGTGGTTGTGTAGATTTGTACAGCCACTGTGAAAAGCAATCTGGTGATACTTAAAAAAAATGGAAATTGATCTACCTTATGACCCAGCCATCCCTCTACTGGGCATATACCCGGTGGAAGCAGCAAATAAAACACGACCAGTCATATGTGCTCCAATGTTTATTGCGGCACGATTCACAATTTCAAAGACTTGGAAACAGCCTAAGTTTCCATCGATAGACGAGTAGATTAGTAAACTTTGGCACATACACACAATGGAGTACTATGCAGCACTGAAAAGCACGGATGAGCACATGAAACACGTTATTTCCTGGGAAGAGCTGGAAAGAATTATGTTAAGCGAGGTAAGCCAGACTCAAAAGGACAGGTATAACATGAGTCCCCTGAGGTAAGTACAAGCAGCATGCCAGGAATAGAAGAATAAACATCTTTCTCGCAATAAATGAGTGGAAGCATAGATAGTTGGAGGGAGGGCAGGCCACACCTAGGGAGGTAAATGAGAGCCCAGCATAAAGAAGGGGAAGTGGGGCAGGGGGAGGGAGAAGCAGGGTGGGGGGGAAACCAAGTGGATGGCATGGGGGAAACAGGGCACTAACCCACCTGGGGGAGAGTATTGGTTGTGTCCCCACAGAACTGGAACATGCATACGGACCCCGCCAAGACACGCCAAACCAGGAGGGCAATGTAAAGTCCGAAGGAATCCACAAAGAGACTGGACCATAGGCCGGCCCCATCCAGAATTAGCCTGACACCCACAATCAAAGTGAGTACCACAGAAAATGAAAATAGATCATCTGTTGTGGGAAAGGAACTGACCTACCACGCCACATCCAGAGGAAGCTGAAGCAAAGGAAGGAGCAAGGACGGATGGAGCAGAGCACACCTGAGCCCACCAAGCTCAGAGGACGATAGCCTGGCTCAAAGGGCCCATTGTACAGAGAAGACCATACAGCTGGTCCCATGGCGAGATGCGATATCCTGCACTGACCTACACGGGACAGCACTTGAGACACAGTGGGGGATGTGAGACTGGGCTGATCCCACCACACTGAGGCAAAACACTGGGGGCATGCAATGGAGTGGCATGGGAAACAGAGCAAGGAGGTCGCGAGGAAGTATAAAGGATGGACTTTGGGGCCAGGACGTGGCACCCCATCAGACTCATCCGGAAAACACTCCTAAAGGCCAACTTGCTGTCTTTTTTTCCCTCTTCATTTAAATTTTGTATATCAGTGGCTTTTTTGTTTGTTAGCGTGTTGGCGTTGCTGCCATCGACACCATGTTCGTATGTGCCACTTTGGTGCTGTCAAAGCCATCCGCAATTTTATGCACATATTAATATATCTGCAGGTCCACCTAGATGAGATAGGCTGGACAAACAATGTGAGACGAAATTAATGGGACCAACAATACTGGAGGGACATGAGAGTGTGAGAGGTAGGGAAAGGGAGAAGGTGTTGGCCAACTCAGGGACAAGGAACAATGAGTGGTTCAAAACCAGTGGAGGGAGGGGATGGGAGGACTGGTAGGAAGTAACCAAGGACAAGGTAACTGAGAGGAATTATTGAAACCAGAATGAAGGCTGAACATGGTAGTGGGACAGGAGGAAAGCATAAGGAAATAGAGGAAAGGAGTAGGAGGCACAGGGCATACACAGAAACCTAAATACAGACATGTACATAAGTAAATATATTTATGATTATGGAGAAAATAGACCTAAGTGCATATATTTATAGGTTCAGTAGTAGGGTAGCAGGTGGAATATGGGCTTCCTCGCGCACACTCCCTCAATACAATAGCACCTTGCTCAGCTGAATGGTCATTCCATGATACCCACCTTCCCGACATGATCGCTGAAGACAGATGTGTGTATCCACAAACATGGTGAAGAAAGCTGATGGTGCCCGGCTATCAAAAAGATATAGCATCTGGGGTCTTAAAGGCTTGAAGGCAAACAAGCGGCCATCTAGGTCGGAAGCAACAAAGCCCACAGAGGAAGCACACAAGCCTAAGTGAACACGAGGTGTTGAAGGGATTAGGTAGCAGACAACAAAGAACAAAAACCATCATTGTGTGATCACCTTCCCCACATAAGCGCTGAAGACAAATGTAAGTGTGGTGCAGAAGGCTGATGGTGCCCGGCTATGAGATATATAGCACCTGGGGACTTAAAGGCTTGAAAGTAAACAAGTGGCCATCTAGCCCAGCAGCAACAAAGCCCATATGGAAGCAGCACACCAACATGTGTGATCATGAAGGACCAAGGTGATCAAAGCAGCAAAGGTGGTAGGAAAATCATATAATCGTGAATGAGGGGGATGCCTGATTGGGACCCAATGCCCATTTGTAGATAACTGAACATCCCTTGCAGAGGGGTAGTGGGGAGGAGATGAGTCACTCAGGGTTCAGTGTAGTAACAATGAAACTCACAACCTTCCTCTAGTTCCTGAACGCTTCCTCTCCCCAAATTATCATGGTCCCAATTCTACCTTGCAAACCTGGTTAGACCAGAGGATGCACAGTGGTTCAGTGGGGATCTGGAAACACAGGGAATCTAGAACAGATGAACCCTTCAGGACCAACGGTGAGAGTAGCGATACCGGGAGGGAAGGGGGTGTAGAAATAGGGAACAGATCTTGGAGATCTACATATAACCTCCTCTCTGGGGAATGGGCTACAGGAAAGTGGGTGAAGGGAGATCCTGGCAGTGCAAGATAAGACAAAATAATAACTTATAAATTATTAAGGGTTCATGAAGGAGGGGTGAGTGGGGAGAGAGAGGGAGGGAAAAAAGAAAATGAGCTGATTCCAGGAACCCAAGTGGAAGGCAAATTTTGAGAATGATGAGGGCAATGAATGTATAAAGATGCTTTACTCAATTGATGTATGTATGGATAGTGATAAGAGTTGTATGAGCCGCAATAAAATGTTTATTAAAATATAATTTTATGAAGATAGAAAAGTGCTCACCATATAATTTTGTATGGAAACATCAGCATGTCTCTCCATCAGCATGCAAGTTTATATATGTATTTTCCCCCCTATTTGTACTTATTCTAGTTTGGTTTCTTGGTCATTCTACCATAAAAAAATTAAAATGGTACCTGAAAGTTTTCCATAAATTCTATTATCTGATTTATTACTTCTCTAGAATTATGGTTCTAAAATTTAGCATGCATTAGGATCACATGAAATACTTGCTTAACAATGATTGCTAGACACCAGCACCAGTTTTTCCCAATCAACATGTGTGGGATAGTGGTTGAGAATTTTAATTTTCTATAAACAAAATTCATGTTACACTGATGTTACTGTTCCAAGAAACAAATATTGGAACCAGTCTACTAGCATTCTGGATGATTTGGTAAAAAACCATATTAATAAAGTATTTCTTATGAGAAGAAATCTGGAAGTAACTCTAAGGACAGTGAAATTTGGGGAGGAATTTAAAGAATGTTCAGTGCTAGCTAGAAATGCTATGTGTTCTTCTAATTAAGATGGACGAGAAAGGATCTGAAAGAACAAGAGCGCTGGCTACCTTGATGATATTCATGAAAGGATTTGGCTTTCTGGAGTAAGGCATAAATGCCAAAACAATTAGCTTCTGGCTAAGGCCTAAAAGTAGCTTATGTGGACTTGAAAAACTGACTATGCTTAAATGCTGTGTGATTTGATCTGTACATTTAAAATTAAAGTTGGACGAAGGAAATATATCGGACCAAAGAAAAACAGATGGTGTGTGTCATTAATAGGTGGAAAAAGAAATGAATAAAATAAAACACCTGCAGATACATTTAATCCATAGAGATTGTCATATGTGTGTGCTAAAATATAATTTGTGAATCAGTAACATAAGAAAAATAAGATTATGGCAAAATAATTAAATTTAACTACAGAACTATCAGAGAATTTTGGTGAAATGAAACAAATTACTAGAACGCAGCAATGGAAGGTTTGATTCATATGACTTCTTATGAAAATTATATATATATATATATATATATAGCTATTGGGGAAGATGTCAGTAATTATATGTAATTGTATAGAAAGACACCATCTTGAGTTGATAGTCTACTAAATACATCTAGGCAACAATAGGAGGGGGCACATATAAAAGTGATATTATTAAAGAGACCCCTAACCTGCGAGGCAAGAGTGAGGACAGTTAGGTGACTTTCCTGAGCCCAACTTTGAGAATGGACCTAAGCATTGTATAGCAATCATCTGGGTTTCAATGACTCATTCAAACCGCAACTCTCATTACTTAAACATGTCAGGACAATCCTCTGTGAGATGACCATTCAAAGAGTTTTGACATCCTTTTGTCCTCAGATAAAGAAGGGATAGAAAGGGTTGAAGGGGGAGGAAGAGGGTTTCTGTGCTCTTTAAGAAAACAGCAACACCCCTTTAAATGATATGGCTATAGCATATTTCATGAGAAATTTATATCTGAAAAGGACAAAACTAAGATAGAAATAACTGCCTAGAACAGCACCTTAAACACTAGATATATTCAATAATGTTTGGGTAATAAATGAATGTTGTTGTTAGGTGTCATTGAGTTAGTTCCGACCAATAGGGACCCCGTGTACAATAGAATGAAACATTGCCCTGTCCTGTGCAGGTCTCATAATTGTTTCTATGCTGAGCCCACTGCTCTGCCACTGACAAGCCTTCTCATGGAGGGCCTTCCTCTCTTTCCTGGTCCCCTACTTTATCAAACAGCATGTCCTACTCCAGGACTGGCCCCTCCTGACAACACATATACAAAGTACATGAGATCAAGTCTCGTCACACTTGCATCCAAGAATCACTCGGGCCTTTCTTCTTCCAAGACAATTAGTTTGTCCTTTTAGCAGTTCATAGTAATTTCAATGAATGCATAGCTATTTTAAAATCTTAGATTGAGATATAAAGTTGCATATATTTATGCTCACAATAGTTCAAGTAGCTGCCATTCATTTGCCTAACCATTCTAACATTAAATATTCATTGACATTATGTTATGGATTGAACTATTTCCCTCCAAAATTTGTGTCCAAGGTCAAATCCTTATATCAGTAAATGTGATCTGTTTGGGTTTAAGTTGTTGCATTAATAAAGTAATATCCGAGAAGGATGGGTCCTAATCTAATCCCTCTGAGTGGTGACTTATAAAGTGAATATGCAACTCACTCTGAGGTAGTACACTCAGTGGCATCACCTAGGAAGGTTCTCTTTGGTCATAGTGATTTTTTTTTTGCAAAAAGCAGTTTCACTCAAACTTCATTTTTTTTTTGTGCTGGCAGATTTCAGAGAACAGCATGTAGCTGAGAAATTTTGTTTCCTGCTCAGGAAAAATGCCACAGAAACTGTTGTGATATTGAACACAATTTACAAGGACAGTTCTATGGGGAAAACTCAAGTGTACCATTGGCAATCTACATCTGAAGTTTGTAGCCT
Organism: Tenrec ecaudatus; assembly: GCF_050624435.1. NCBI lineage: Eukaryota > Metazoa > Chordata > Mammalia > Afrosoricida > Tenrecidae > Tenrec > Tenrec ecaudatus. Next base: position 54,859,314 of record NC_134545.1, on the reverse strand, counting down.
TGAAACCCCCATGAGCCAGTTCTATTTTGCACAAATGAGTCAGAAGTGTCGTGACTACAACTTACCATAACAAGGTTTTAGAGGCTAAAACAAATTTGAAAAACTGCACAGAATCTGAGAAGAGAACACAGAGAACTAACTAAGGCGATATAGATGAATTAGCAAGAGACATTAAAATCCCAATAATGAACCATGGTGGTATAGCGGTTAACCATTGGACTGCGATCCACATAGTCAGCAGTTTGAAACCACCAGCAGCTCCTCAGGAGTAAAACTGTAAGAGTTACAGTCTTAGAAACCCACAGTGGGTCACTAAGACTCAGCATTGACTCGATGGCAGTGAGCTTGGTTTCAGAATCTTCTCCAGTTAAAAAGGTGCATGAACTGTTTTGGGAGTTGTGTTTCTTTTACTGTTGTTGTTCATTGCTGAGTCTAACATGATTGGTAGAGATTTCCTGTGTGCAGATTAGAACTGCTCCATAGAGTTTCCAAGTGTCTTCAAAGGTGCTTCTGGGTAGTTGGAGGCCCCACTCTTTCATCACATAGCTGAACACTATCACCCGCACCACCCAGAGAATACATTGTAGGACTAGTGGTAAGTAAATGACAGAAAGTGAGCAAAATCTGTATAAATATTATTCATTTGTAAGCTGGATTCATAAACAGGAATGTTAGGACTCTCAGAAAAGCAAGCAATATTTTCTAATATAATCCCTCAAACAAAATGTGCAGCACTTAATTGTCATGGAGCTGTAGTAATGGTGTACACGATGTTGTTACTGATAGCTCTAGGTCGCCATCCACTCACTCATAGTGACCCCATGCACACTGGAAGGAAATGCCACCTCGTCCTGTGCCATCTGCACAACTCTAGTCCGATTAGACCATTGTTATCCAGAAGATGGTCACTGGTTGGTTTTGAGATGTAGAACTTTCTTTATATTATGGAAATCCTACTGAAACTACCTCGGTACTATATAGCTCCATACACACCTCCAGTAGTCAATTGGCTGGAGCTGTATAGGAATCACATTGGACAGGAATTAAAACTGGGTTTTTCCATGGTACGTGAGAACTGGGCCAGGAAACCACCACTGACCCCCTACTTGCTTATATAGTTCATACTTTCAATAATAATAGAAACAATTCCAGCATGCATTTATTGAAGATATTGCTTTTAAGAGTTTTACATGGCTTACTTGACAATACTTTAGAGGCATCGTTATTGTATGCTATCAAATTGATTGCAACTCATAGAAACCCTATACAGCAGATGGAATTGCTCCCCATGGCAACCCAGGCTGTAATCTATAGGAGAGAAGAGAGATTCGCCTTTACTTGTCTGGTAGCGAGACCTTCAGTGAGCAGCTGAGCACTTAAACATTCTGCCATCAGAAGTGCTTACCTAGGGGGTCAGTGCTATTATTCTTTCTGGTATTTTTTGTTTCAATTTGGAAAATAAGGCACAGAGATGTTCAGTAACTTTTCCCAAAGTCATGCAGAGATTTCAATAATCAATGTGAGGTAGGTCCAGAGAAAAGTGAACTGGACAGAAAAGAAGCCAGAATCTGTTCTATGAGGAAATTGGTAATTGAGACTGTTTTGCTTAAATAAGAGAGGCAGCAGCAAATGGCTGTTGCTTCACTACATAAATAGCTGCCATATGGAAAAGAAATTAGACTGTGATATTATGTGGCTTCAGGGAGCAAAACTAAAACTAATGTGCAGAAGCTGCAAGAAGGTAAATGTTAAGCTGAATAGAATGAAGATGTGTGTGACCATGAGAAATATTGGTGAAGTAGAAGCAGCAACTACATGAAGTGAAGTACCAGTGATTGATGGGTTTGAGCCACGGTGTTGAAAAGGGGCTCTTATTAGACACAGAAAGGACAGCTCGCCCCACATGACTTCCAGCATCCCTTCTTACACTGAAAGTGTGCCTCTGGTGTGTACTTTATTAACCCACTATAAACATTTACTTTTTTATTTTCTCCCCAGTGTAAGAACATTTGGCAGATACATAAAGTATTTGGATCCGTGTTTCTACAATATTTGGATATAATAGATAAGAAATAATGTGCCAGGTCTGCCGGACCTGGACTTTCAACTGCTCGGGAACTGTAATAATTCAGATTGAGAGGAGAGAGAGAAAATCCTTTTAACTTATGATGTATCCCCTTCCCAAGAGCAAGCGAGTAGTTTTCTAACAATTGTAAAGCTGTTTCATGCCGAAATTATCTTTTTTGATGCTTTTAAGAGATAATCCACATTTTCCTCACACTTTTTCAAACACTTGTACGTTTATGCAAAAAGCTCAAATAGAAGATTTTGAAGCTATTCCTCAAGCAAAGGTCAGTGTTACTTGTGCAATGCCAGTTTTAATGAAAAGATTTTCTTTTCTCTTTTAAGAGAAAGATGTGAGGGAGCTGCATGCTAAAAAGTAAGATGGTCTCAGCCTGGCCCTCATGCCAAGAGAAGGCTTCTGCTATATTTTATGACCTTTTTAGCCTTTCTTGGGCAGCCAGCATGTCTGAAGAGACTAATATACTTTAAAGGTTTTAGAAAGCAAATTTTGAGATATGATTCTGGCCTGCCTTAGGAATTCTTTCCTTATAAAGCAGATCTCCTTTTTAAATCTTGTACAACTTTACATTCCTCAAGCTGGTTGTGTTTGTTTACTTATTTGTTTGTTGGGTGGTAGATTAGTTGTGTTGGAGTACCACATTTGGAAGCAACTAGCCTGCCAATCTTTCATGATCCCTGGCATTAATTTGTACAGTAAATCTTTCAATGAGAACCATCATATTGTGAAGCAAATGGAAGATACTTGACTCATTTCAAGGCTTCTTCTTGATTTGTCTCTTTCTTCAAGAGTTAAGAGCTTTGTAAGTCTTCTCAAATCTGATCCTAAATCACCAGTCAGCATGCGCACACACACTTTAATCTTTCTGAACTGCTCATGCCTGTTTCTATATCACTTTTAAAAAATCCATTGAACATAAACTTTGACTCTTTGGTCAATAATTGTGGTAGTTACCTAATCTGGTGTCAATTTGGGACTTGAGAGGATAAAAGTGAAGGGGTGGAGTCTAGTCTGTCAACTAGGTCCTAACCAATAAGGCTTCTGTGTGGGCATGGCCTTCTCCTGATAATTCTGGGAAATTGTGAATTTCCTCGTTGGACATAGAAGAAACTTCTATCTCTCTGCTGACTCTCTGAGACAATGTTCTATTGACAAGACACATAGCCCTATGCCCTGGGAGATGGAGAAGCCACATGGACCTACCCTGATGCAACCAGACCTCTGGAGGTGGAGAAGCCATGTAGAGACCCCTGCCAGGGCTGAGATGCTTACAATCCACTGGATCCAGAAGACTTCCAACCCACTGGCCTGTGATCTTCCTGCATTTGGTGTCATTACTTGTGTTTCTGAGTCTGGAGAGGACTTTATAGATTGGTATCAGACATATGGGCTAATATCAGACTTATAGTCTTGATCTGGACTGGGCTGGGATGCTTTCTCAATATTCAATTGCTCTTGTATATAAACCTCTTTATTATACACATATGAGTCTCCCTGGATTTGTTTCTCTAGTCTACCCAGAGTAGCACACAGTAGTATAACATATGATAACCCAGTTATTGCTGATTCATAGTGATCCTGTATACTGCAGAACACTATAGATCCTATGTACTGCCCAGTAGTGCACCACCTTCACAATCAACACCATTGTTGAACCGATTGCGGCAGCCACTGTGTTAATTCATCGCAATGAGGATACTCCTCTTTTTCACAACCCTCCACTTTAGCGAGGATGATGTCTTTCTAATTCCTTCTGAAAGCATATCCAAAGCATGTGAGGCAAAACTATCACCATTTTTTTTATTCTTCTGAAATTTCTTCCAGTGAATTTAATATTTGCCCCCACAACATCATAATTCAAAGGCATCAATTCCTTTTTGGCCTTCCTTTTGTTGATTTTTTTTTTGCAGGTATAACAGGTGCCTGAGTTGCCCTTATCGTGTAGTAGTTATGAGCCGGGCTGTTAACTGCAAGGTCAGGAGTGTGAAACCACCAGGTGCTTCATGGGAAAAAGAAAGGACTTTCTACTTCTGTAAAGAGGGACAGTCACAGAAATTCACAGGGGCAGTTCTACCTTGTCCTATACGGTCAGTGTGAGTCAGCATTGGCAAGATGGCAGCGAGCTTGTATAAGATGATTTGAAAGTATCATGGTTTGGGTCAGGCCCAGAGCCTAGAGGCTCCCCTGACACCCCAAAGTTTGGCACTTGGAACCTAGCAGCCTCTCTGCTGGATACAGATGTGTCCATCTGATTTATAGAGCTGTGCAGTCTGGAGAATCTCGGGAACTCATTCTTATGTGTGGAATCTACTTCATGTCAGTGGGTTGGACTTATGGTTTGGGTCAGTTATACTTTAGTCCTCAAAGTGAAGCAATCCTAGTCACCAAAACATATTTTAAACTCTCTCTACATATGCTACCTGGAAATAAAATTATCTTCCCCCTTAACTCCTTAAAAAGGCATAATACAAAAGAGACACTGTGTCAGTTAAGCCCTGGTCATCAACAGTTTTAAGTGGGATAACCCCTATGACAACATCACAGCTAAAGTGTACAATGAAGTTTCTACCCTTATTTCTTGCCAATTGTTGGGAGGAAGATCAGTAATGTTGGCAGTATGTACCTGTGATTATAAAACAAGAGATAACTGTGTATACACATTATGGAAATACCCTTCCCAAGTTGGCTGATAAATACAGAGAGCAGCATTACTTGATTTTGTTTTTGTTGGTGGTAGTTTTTGTTTTATTTCATTTTTGTGTTTGGTGTGTGTGTATAACTTTTACCTCACTCATAGTAACGTGTCAGGAGTTTAGGACTTGTATCCTTTTTCATAACTTGTCAACATATAATAAACAATGTCTTTCTCTCCTCCCTCTTATATTCTAGTTTCTGTTCCTCTCCCCTCTCATTATTTCTCAATTTCTTCAATTGTAAAATCAAATCAGCAAATTCCCATCCAACTCCAAAATTTTGTTTCTTTCAGATGATAGATGAGCTATTATGAAAATGAAAAAAGAAGCAGTTATAATAAAAAATTATGTAGATTGTTAAGCTAAACTATAGTTTGATTTTAGAAAACATCGGTGATATTTTTTATTTCAGCATCAGACTACCTCAGGACAGTAGTTTTGGCTTGACACTCAGCACACATAGGTCAAAAATATCTGGATTACATGAGAAGCTAAAATTCTGTTTGCATTGTTTACTTTTGGTTGGCTTTCTTACACAGAATATTTATTATCAAGTTCATTTTCCCTCTGTTTACCATGCTGTAGCTTTTTTTTTTAACAATTTATTGGGGCTCATACAATTCTTTTCACAGTTCATACATATACATACATCAATTGTATAAAGCACATCTGTACAGTCTTTGCCCTAATCATTTTTTTCTCTTTTCTTATTTTACATTTTATTAGGGACTCATACAACTCTTACCACAATCCATACATATACATACATCAATTGTATAAAGCACATCCATACATTCCCTGCCCCAATCATTCTCAAGGCATTTGCTCTCCACTTAAGCCCCTTGCATCAGGTCCTCTTTTTTTTCCCCCCTCCCTCCCCATTCCCCCCTCCCTCATATGCCCTTGGTAATTTATACCTCGTTATTTTGTCATATCTTGCCCTATCCGGAGTCTCCCTTCCCCCCTTCTCTGCTGTCCCTCTCCCAGGGAAGAGGTCACATGTGGATCCTTGTAATCAGTTCCCCCTTTCCAACCCACTCACCCTCCACTCTCCCAGCATCGTCCCTCACACCCTTGGTCCTGAAGGTATCATCCACCCTGGATTCCCTGTACCTCCAACCCTCATATGCACCAGTGTACAGCCTCTGTCCTATCCAGCCCTGCAAGGTAGAATTCGGATCATGGTAGTTGGGGGGAGGAAGCATCCAGGATCTGGGGGAAAGCTGTGTTCTTCATCGATACTACCTCACACCCTAATTAACCCATCTCCTCTCCTAAACCCCTCTATGAGGGGATCTCCATTGGTTGACACTTGGGCCTTGGGTCTCCACTCTGCACTTCCCCCTTCATTTAATATGATATATATATATATACATATATACACATACATACACACACTTATATCTTTTTTTTTTTTTGCATGATGCCTTATACCTGGTCCCTTGGGCACCTCGTGATTGCACTGGCCGGTGTGCTTCTTCCATGTGGGCTTTTTTGCTTCTGAGCTAGATGGCCGCTTTTTCACCTTCAAGCCTTTAAGATCCCAGACACTATCTCTTTTGATAGCCGGGCACCATCAGCTTTCTTCACCACATTTGCTTATGCACCCATTTGTCTTCAGCGATCCTATCATGGAGGTGTGCAGTCAATGATATGATTTTTTGTTCTTTGATGCCTGGTAACTGATCCTTTTGGGACCACTCGATCACATAGGCTGGTGTGTTCTTCCATGTGGACTTTGTTGCTTCTGAGCTAGATGGCCGCTTGTTTATCTTCAAGCCTTTAAGACCCCAGTCACTATCTCTTTTGATAGCCGGGCACCATCAGCTTTCTTCACCACATTTACTTGGTCACCCAATTTGGCTCCAGCAGTTGTGTCGGGAGAGTGAGCATCATAGAGTTCCAATTTAATAAAAGAAGGTATTCATGCATTGAGGGAGTGTTTGAGTAGAGGCCCAAGGTCCTTCCACCACCTTCATACTTGACCTATAAATATAGACACATAGATCTATTTCCCCATCCTCCTATATATATTTGCATGTACATGTCTTTGTCTAGACCTCCATGAATGCCCTTTGACTCCTAGCTCTTTCCTCCATCTCCCTTGACTTTCCTCCTGTCCTACTACCATGCTTCATCGCCACCTGGGCTAGAGTATACCTCTTCTCTAAGCAACCTTACCCTTGATCATTTCCCACCAGGCCTGTCACTCCCCCTTCTCTACCATTTGGGGTCCCATGTTTTTCCCTTGTCCCTGGGTTTGTTAACACCACTTCCTTACCCCCCCTACCCCCCACTCCAAGTCCCCCCAGAACTGTCGGTCCCGTTGTTTTTCCTCCAGATAGTTCATCCAGCTTGTCCTATTTAGACAGACCTGTGGAGTCACTAACATGCACGAAAACAAGACAGAGGAAAACAAAGCAACAGTATACAACCAGACAACAAAACAACAAAAACAAACCACTGACAAAGAACAGAACAAAACAGTTCACAAGAGCAAAGCTTGTAGTTAGTTCAGGGATCGTTTGCTGGCCCTTAGGAGCGTTTTCCAGTCCAGTCTGTTGGGGTACCACTCCCTGGCCCCAAAGTCCACTTTCAGCATTCCCTGGGGACCTTGCCACTCCATTCCCTTGCTGTTCCACTGCACTCCCCCAGTGATTTGCCTCGGTGTGGTGGGATCAGGTCAGGTGCAATTCCCACACTGTGTCTCCGGTGCTGTCCCCTGTATCGCCCTTAGTCACTGAGGGGCATCATGTCTCATAGTGGGGCCAGCCATGTTGTTCTCTCTGTGGACTGGCTGCTCTACTCAGGAACATCATCATCACGGCCTGGTGGGCCAGGCTGTGCTCCACTCTCTCCTCCTGCCCCTTCATCTGCTCCCGTGTGCTCTGATCAAATATGTCCATATCCCAGAGCTGCAGAGTCAATGTCGTCCTTTGGAACAAATTCTTTTCGGGGGAGGGGCAGGAATCCAGCTGTAGCTTATTGATCCAATTACAAATTGTTTTGTTTTCTTGGTGGTCAGATGTAATGCAAATGGAAGGTTGTACTCTCTTATCTTTGAACTCTTCTTCGCTTTCGGTAAACAAGGTTGTTAATGAGTCTTCCTCCAATTCTGATGCCTCTTAATATAAAGCAGCTTCTCTGATTATTTGCTCAGCATATGGATTGAATGACTATGGTGGAAGAATGCAACCTAGACACACACCTGTCCTGATTTAAAAACATATTATCCTCTGGTTCTTTTGAACAACTCTACCTTGGTCTTGGTACAGGTTCTGCATGAGCACAATTAATTGCTCTGGAATTATTTGTAATGTTATCCATCATTTGTTATGATCCACACAAGAAAATGCATTTGTGTAGTCCAAAAGCATAAGTAAAACAACTTTCTGGCCATGTCTGCTTTCAGTCAAAATCCATTTACTACCAGCAGTGATTTCGCTTGATCCATGTCCTCCTCAGATTCCAGCATGAATGGTTGGCATTTCCTTCTTGTACTGCTGCAACTATTTTTAAAAATTATTATATTCAACAAAACATGACTGCATACGATATGAATTGGTAATTTCCATGTTCTGTGATCTTTGTCTTCTCGAGCTGTCCTTTGAAATCTTCTTTTAAGCTCTTTTGCTTCATCATTTACCCCCATTTACTTAGCTACTCTATAATTAAGAGCAAGTTTCAGAATCTACTCTATCACTGATTTGGGACTTTCCTTTATTTCCTTTGTTTTTAATGATATTTTGCTTTCTTCACATTTGATACCATGACACAATTCTCCATCTCCCATGGTTTTCAGTGATTACTGTCCAGTGGGTCAAATCTTTTCTTGAGAGGGTCTCTAAATTCAATAATTTCCTCCTTTGGCACTCTTGAATGTGTATTAATTTTTCAGCCTCAACTTGAAACAGCAGATGAGAAATTTATAGTTTGTTCTGTAGTCTATCCCTGACCTTGTTCTGACTGGAGTTACTGAGCTTCTTCATTGTTTCTTGTCACAGATATACACTGTGTTATTTCTGTGTATTTTATCTGGTTAGATAAAATGGGTGTATGTCCACCCATTGCTTTTGAGTTGATTCCAAATCATAGCAATCCTATAGGGCAGAGGGTAATTACCCCTTTTGGTGTCTAAGACTATACATCTTTATGGGAGCAGAAAGCTTCAGTGACTAGTGGATTCAAACTGCCAATCTTTTTACTAGAGGAAAGAACTAGGAGGCAAATGACCTTTATAGAGGTCTAAATACAGGCACATACATATGAAAATATAGTTATATATAACAACAGGGAAATAAATATATATAGAGAGATTTATATGTCAAATATTAAGGTAGCAGATGGACATGGGGCCTCTACTCAAGTACTCCCCCAATGCAAGAACACTTTGTTCTAATAACCCAGCATTCTGTGATGCTCACCTTCCCTACAAAATCACTGAAGACAAAGTGGGTGCATAAGCAAATGTGGTGAAGAAAACTAATGGTGCCCGGCTATCAAAAGATATAGCATCTGGAGTCTTAAAGGCTTGAAGATAAACAAGCAGCCATCTAGCTGAGAAGCAACAAAACCCCCATGGAGAAAGCACACCAGCCTGTGTGATCATGAGGTATCAATGGGATCAGGTATCAGGTATCAAAGATCCAGAACAAAATAATCATATCGATGTGAATGAGGGGGAGTGTGGAGTGGAGACCCAAAGCCCATCTGTAGACAATTGGACTTCCCTTACAGAAGGGTCACAAAGAACACATGAGCCAATCAGGGTACAGTATTGCACCGATGAAACATACACCTTATCTCTAGTTATTTGATGCATCCTCGCCCCCTTCCTTCCCAGCCCACTATCTTGACGCCAATTCTATCTTACAAATCCTTTTAGACCACAGCATGTACACTGGGACAGATAAGAGTTTGCAACACAGGGGATCCAGGACAGATCAGGACTAATAATGAGATTAGGACTAATAATGAGATTAGTGATACCAGAAGGGTAGGGGAAAGAGAGAGGACAGACAGAAAGGGGAAAATGATCACCATAATGGCCAAATAACCCACCTCCCAGGGGGACAAACAACAGAAATTTGGTGAAGGGACACAGCGGTCAGTGTAAGACATGAAAAATGTATAAATCATCAAGGGTTCAGGATGGAGGGAGGATGGGGAAGGGAGGGAAAGAAAAAAATGAGGAGCTGATACCAAGGGTTCAAGTATAAAGAAAATGTATTGAAACTGATGATGGCAACATATGTACAAAGGTGATACATAAATTCATGTATGGATTGTGATAAAAGCTGTAAGAACCCCAATAAACTGATTTTTTAAAAATTAAAAAACAAAAACTGTCTGATCTTGTGGTTAGCCCCCCAGTGATTAACCCATTGTGCCACTAACACTTCTTATTCCCACATGTGGTCGCCATGAATGTTGTGGGGAAAAAAAGTATTTCCAATGAATAAGCTGTTGGGTGCGCACCATTTTATCATGTTTTCTATGGCTTCTTTTCTATCACTGAGCCCATATTTTCTGACATAGATTCTCCTCCTTTGTTTCTGACTTTTGAATTTCAATGTCATTTTGAATTACAATGAAAATGTAGCAAGATAATGAAATAGAAACTCATGGTAGGAGAAGCTATTTACACACAGGCAACAAAAGATAAGGTATCTTGGAGGAGATCAGGGAGCAGACAAGTACTTGAAGTGAGGGAAAGAACCATTTAGAGATTTCTGAAAGGAGATTATTATTATTTTTTAAATCAAATTGTAGTAAAGAGACTTGTTTCCATTATATTTCCTAAACAGTGGTTGCTTGAAAAGATTAACCTACTACCAGTGAACTCCATTCAGATCCCTAGCACCCCGTACAAGTAAGACAAAGAGGAACTGCTCCACTGCGCATCCAAGGTTAGAGGTCTTGATGGAAGCCACTGGCTTTAGAGGGGCTCCAAAGTGGGGCTGGGAGGGTTCACACACCAGTCTTTGGGGTAGCACTGCACCATCAAAGCTCCTTTGGAAAAGACTAAGCAAGGACCTCTGGTGCTGCTTTGGCTTCACATTGGACTGTTATCCAAATGGTAGGCAGTTCAAAACTACCAGCAGCTCCTCCAGAGAAAGATTTTGTAATCCCGTAAAGAGTAGAATTGGAAACCCACAGGGGATTGCTATGAGTTAGCATCAACTTGATGGCAGTGAGTTTAGTGTTTTAGTAAGCAAGGTAAATTGGATACCCCAAATTGGGGGGATAAAGGCATGAAGTGGTTGACTTACAAACTTTCAGAAGTGGGGGAACATATTCACAGGATTACAGGATTAAGGTGTAGGTGTTACTTAATTGCAATCCTGAGGTTAAAGAATTATGTACATGTGCCAAATTGGCAAGGGGTGGATTGAGGTAGATAGTTCATTTTGCCAACATGGCCAATAAACACATTGGGATTAATTGAAAGGCAGAGGGATTAATGGCTCAGTGATCCTCACCTTTCAATTTTGTGGGTCTCTTGCTTTCTGAAGGTCGGACCCAGGTACAACTGTCTTAGCCAGTTCCCGGCTTCCGCTGGAAAGGCTCACTTCCTGCAAGACGTCCCTAAGGAGAAGCAGCACGGACCTACCCTGATGCAGCCCTGGGTGCTGAAGCAGCCATGAGGAGAACCCTGATAGCACTGAGATGTTACACGCTCACTGACTTGGCTTCCCTCCTGTAGTCGGCATCATAGTGTGTTTTGTGAGATGGAGGAAGACTTTGTCAATTGGTATTGGATATATGTGCTAATGTTGGATTTGTGGGTTTGGGCAGCGTTGGGTTGGAATGTTTTCTTGTTGTGCACTTACCCTTTATAGAAAACTCTTTCTTATATATGAGTTTCTATAGATTTGTTTCTCTAAAGTACCCAGACTAATACATAAAGCTTATTAAATACACATAAGAACTATATATGGAGAAATATGAATTTAACAAAAATAAAGAATGCCTATGAGAAAAAGCAAGGAAGCCTGTGTCATAGTGGGTTATGTGTTGGACTGAGAAAACAAGATCAACAGTTCGAAATCTCCAGCTACTGTATGGGAAAAAGTTGAAGATTTCTAGTCCTTTAAAGAGATACAGTCTAGGAAACCCAAGTTCACTCCATCCTGTTGTAGCGTCACTGAGTATGAAATGAATAATATTCCTGGGTCCAAAAGGAAATGGGGAATTAATTAATGTGCTTGAATCCCAATATCTTTCTTTTACCCTTAGGCACACTATTTGTTAAAGCAGCGTTCTCAACCTGTGGGTCACAACCCCTTTGGGGGTCAAATGACCCTTTCACAGCAGTTGCCTAAGACTATCGGAAAACACATATTTTTAATTAGAAATAAATATTTCACAATATATAATTGCATATTGTTTTGTGATAAATCACTATGCTTTAATTATGTTCAATTTTTAACAATGAAAATACATCCTGCATATCAGGTATTTACATTAAGATTCATAACAGTAGCAAAATTACAGTTATGAAGTACCATTGAAAATAATTTTATGGCTGGAGATCACCACAACATAAGGAACTGTATTAAAGAGTCATGGCATTCGGAAGGTTCAGAACCACTGTGCTGCCATAATGGAGGTGGACATTCTGCTCTTCTGACTCCGTATATTACTCTAAGTGTCACTGTGGTTCTTTGTGATGCTAAAACAATTGACAATGTTCTTTAAGCCGGATTCACAAGGTAAAGGGGATAAACATTATACGATAGGTCCCAAGTCTCTGATCTGCATCTTAAGGGCAGTTGGACTTCGATAATCCTTTAGTAATTTTCCTAATACTGCAGTGATCAGAGTTGTGCTAGTGAGGCAACGTTTGGAATTGAGCCATCTCATTATATCAAAAATAAATGATTGATTACAAGGGATGGGGTAGCTAAGAGAATGTAAATGCACGGACAGTTTATCTTAAATTTAGAACTCAACCCATCTTATTTGATTGTGTGGTAAAATCAAGTTTTATGTTTTTATCTTTTATATTATAAGAAATAAACCATAAGATAAATTTGACTTTTCTATAAAATGATCATTGCAGATATCCATTATACACTTCAATGTTGTTAATGGAATGCGTGAAGCAAGGTTTCCTCTTAGCAAGAGTCAAAAAAATACGGCTAATGAAATGTGGAAGAGTGGAAAATATCAAACAGAACTGGGTACAAATTCCATCTTGCCTTTTGAAAATTGTACAGCCTTGACAAGTTATAAGAATGAAATGAGATATCTTCTATATTGGACCATGCTTAATACTTGACATATATAATACATTTCTTAGATCTTTCAATTTTCTTCCCATCTAGTTTTTTGGTGGGGTATAATTTATTTAGGTACTGTGGAGTACACTTACTTTGCTGTTGCTGTTATTTTCTTTTGCTTTTTACTCTAAAGATAGATAGAAGACTTGAAATACCACAGAATAAGTGAAATAATGACGAAGTATTCCTTTGAAAAATAGTATGAAAGGCTATAGACTTAGAGATACCCCACAACTTTGGGTGCTGTCTTAGCTTTTTATGATGTGCTGGCTTCCCGCCTGTCCCATTTGTTTATTCCACTTCATTTCCCTTTATAGCACTGGATTGCTGCAGGGCTCACTTCTTGGATCTAAAGTTTTGACTAGCTACACTTCCTAACTTATTTCAATCAATATCTTGGCTTTAATAAATTCCAAACTGATATGCCCAACTAGTAATTAGGCATCTATGCATGGCTGTTTAATGAGCAACTCAAAATTCATTTAAAAAATCAAATTTAGTATCTCCCCTGACAAACAGGCTGTGGCAATGCTTTCCTTTAGAAGGGGTTACTCCTGCAGCCCACTTTATTTCAATTATTAGCAACTCTAGCCTCAGTTGTTCAGTCAAGAATGTACGAGTCTGTTGTCCTTTTTTTGGGAAACCTTACAAAATATATCAACAATCCTGACAATATTATTTTTTTTATATGTCCAGCACCTAACTATCTTTCACCCACTCTCTGTCCTGCTACCAGAATATGTACTATAGAATTTCTCATTCACCTCATTGTTCCAACAGTCTTCTATCTAGTTCTTCTACCACCTCCTTAGTTCACTGGCAGACTGTTCTTAATGGTCACAATACTCTTTTTGAAAACTTAAGTCACCTTAAGTCATTCATTGACTCAGAGATTCCATGGTCTTTGCATTTCCTTCAAGTGAAGAGAAAGGCTGTTGCAATGGTCTTGCAAATCTCCTGTTGGCTCACTCCACTCCAGCTACCTGGGCATTGCTTCTACTTTCCTCTCAGAACCTGTGTACTTGCTGGCCTCTTTCCTGGAGTTTCTTTTCCCCCCCTGAGATGTCCATATGCTCCACTTGAGTATTTCATTTACAAAAGTCAATAATATCAGTTTGTGCTAATGACTGTGAGAAAAATTAATTGGCTACCACATCAACAATAATCGAAACCCACATAACTGTTTAAAAATAAACATTCCTACGAGACCAGAAGGCCCAGAAGTACTCTAAAATACAGAAGAGGCTTCATGGGGAAATGTGAAGCTGTCTACCCCAGTATTGAGTGACACTCTCAGAAATTCACAGGGGCTGTTCTACCTGGTTCCATAGGGTTGTCATGTGTGGAAATTAACTCGATGGCAGTGAGTTTGGATTTTATACTATGGCATGTTAAAATATAAGCTTCATATCAGAATTTTTGTTGCCTTATTTCCAAGGACCAGTGCAAAAAATATTTGTTTAATAAATACACATATTGCTAGTACATTTAACATATGAAATTCTTAACTTAGTGCCTAATACATCCTGAATACTGAGTTAGGCAACAATAGAACCTGGTAGAACGAGAGAAAAAAAAACACATACCTGACATGTTTTGTAAGGATTAGCCTACAACCAGCAAAGTCAGCTGTTCAAACTCACCAGCAGCTCTAAGGGACAAAGACGAGGCTTTCTGCTTCTGTAATTACAACCTTAGAAACACTATATGGGGCCTCTAAAAGTTGGAATCAACCTGGTGACAGTGAGTTTGTTGATTTTGGTTATAAATGCTATCATTCAGAAACCAAAAGAGCTGGCTGTTTTGTTTTTAATACTGATTAACTGGATCAGTCTGTTTAGACTATTCATATTACTAGTCCTCAATTCCCCCCCCCCCCAAATAATTTAAGAACTTTTAATCTTACTTATGTGAAAAATGTTTATAATCAACAAAATAATTTCATTATCCCAAAGTAGAAATTTTTAGCAATCAAATATATATTTTCATGATTTTTGCTAAGTGTACCAAAAGAGAAACTATATACACCTTGGCCACCTGGTGGGAGAGCGAACTACAGTTTGTTGACCTGTAGCCTTTCACACTAACAGCATGAATGTAAAACCACGGTGAGTCTGCCAACAGGGGGAATATTCTCAGAGGAATGGCAAGAGGAGAAAGGCAGGAGATGTAAGTGCCTCAACATTCCTTATTATTTCTCATAAAAAATGTTCAACAGTTGAATCAACATTTGGCAGATTTACAATTCAGCCCAGAAATTACTTTGTGAAAGTCATACAGTTAGAAAAAGTATGATTAAAATGTGATGCATTGCCCACCACGTCTGTACATTATAAAATGAATAAGTGTGTGGTTACCAGAAGCAGCCTCTATGCTTGAGGAAAGTCTATAAACTTTAGCAATTATGGAACATACTTATCTATTGAATCTGTATTTGTTTTTACCACCCTTCTTTGTCAATTTGTACTGAGGTAGCTGGTGTGCTGCTGTAATAATGGAAGATATGCCACTTGTATTTCAAACACCAGCAAGGTAAACACTTAGTAGACAGATTTCAGAAGAACTTCCGGTGTAAGACACCATAGGAAGAAGAAAGAATAAATGTAATCTGAAAAATGTAGCCATTGTAACATTATGAATAGCAGTAGAACATGGTCTCTCGTAGCACCAGAAGACGAGGCCTTCAAGTTAGAAGATTGTCAAACCATGGGGCATGGGGTCCCCTATAAGCGGAGTCCACCTTAAGGAAGGAAGGGGCGGAGCTTCTATGATCATGACCTTGATGTGTAAGTGTGGCATGACTCAAAGTGAAAATAATTCCAAGCCTCCATTAAGGCTTAAAATATCAAATTTACCAAGTGTGAATCCAGGGGGATTAGAGCCCAAATATGAAATCGAACTTATAAAGATCAAAACTCTAGGCATTAGTGATCTGAAATAGATTGGTGTAGGCCATCTTGAATCAAACAATCCTATAGTCTACTATGTTGATAATGACAAATTGAAGAGGAATGGTATCACATTCATCACATCATTGCAAGAGAGCATTTAAAAAACCTATCCTGAAGCACAACACAGCCATTTAAATAATATCCATAATGTTACAAAGAAGATTGGTTAATATGATTATTATTCAAATGTATGCACTGCTGAAAATGCCATAGATGAAGAAATTGTGGACCTTTACCATCTTTTGTTGTCTCAAATTAATCAAACCTGCAATCAAAATGCATTGATAATTACTGGTAATTAATTGCAAAGGTTGGAAATGTAGAAGGACCAGCAGTTGGAAAATTAGAGCGCTTTGATAGGAACATCACAAGAAATTTCATGACAAAATTTTGGAAAACATCAGTCAGAGCAAGGTCAGTGTCCAAGTGCAGAAAGAAACACAGATAGCTCAAGTAAGAAAATTAAAGCCAAGTCCATGAAACCAAAGCATGATTTTAATACATTCTTTCCCCCCAAATAGAAGCAATTACAGTAAATTTAGGCAATATGGCCAACGGCCAAATATAATCAAGGGCATTAAACATGAGAAAAGCAAAGGATCCTTAACAAGAAAGAAAAAAGTGCATCTTGAATATAGAGTAGCTAAAGCAAACGAAAGGAATGATGAAGTAAAAGCTGAACGGAAGTGTGAGAGGTAGGTTTATTGTGTAAAGAGTTATAAAGAAATGGATAAAGACTTGGAGAGAGAAAATGAAAGGGTCATGCACACTTGGCATCCATCAAGCTAAACAAACTGAAGAAAAGCCCAAGACTTGAATTGAAATACTGAAGAATCCGTATGGTCATTCTTGAGTAACTCAGGAAGCAACCAAATAAGATGGATGCGAAAGCAGTCACTTGGCCAAAAATAGTTTATTATTTCTAGAGGTAGCACATAATCAAGAACGAATAGTACTAAAGAAAGAAGTCCGTGCTGTAAAGTGGGAATCAGTAAAAAAAAAAAAAAATTTTTTTCTAGGAAATGACCCAATTGCAGTATAAACAGATGTAGGGATGGAGGAGCTCATGCATAAATGTCAAAAAGCTTCGACAACAACTCCCTGGTCAATGGAGTGGAAAATATCCATATTCATGTCCGTCCCAATGAGGGGTGAAATAACAGAATGCAGAACTTACTGAATGATATCAAAATTTCATGTTGTTTTTTTCAGTTTCATTTTCCTTCGCTGTTTTATCTTCTTAATTTTTCCCTTGAGAATGTTCGTCCCTCTCTCTGCATGCAGTACCAAGTAATCTCCTACTTGTTTCTCATTGAGGCATGTTGGGTCTTGACCCAAGGGCTCTGCTATGCCTGCCCTTCTTTCATTTGATCTCTCTCTTTGAAAGTTGGATTGGCATTTGCGCGCTACATAGCTAATAAAAATACCCGATCAAAGCCACCAATTACTCTACTCTCATAGCCTTATGCTTCTCAAAAAGGACATCCAAATGTCCCAATAGTTGTTTTCAATCTTTGGAAAAATGCTTTCTTCTTTCACTCTTCACTTTTTCTCCAACATACAGAAAATGTTTTCAACTCATTACTCTTCACTCCTTCCATTGCTTCCATTCTGGTTCACGTCAGCTGGACATGATAGCAAATTCTTAGCAGGTGTTAGTAGATACAATTTTACTTTACAGAAGCCAGAATAGTCCTAATTTAAAAATGGCAATTTTCTCAGCCTAGACCCCTCCTATGTCTCCCCACCACTCTCTCCCTGGTTTTTAGAGGATTCACAATTTCCTAAAAGGGTTCATCAGGACCATAGACATTGAAAGACTACTGGCCCCTCTCTGTTCCCATCTTGTGACGAAGAATTTGCTCCTCCCATTGCCTGGTATCCCCTTCCACCAAATTTGAATGAGGTTACTGCACAGCACTCTCTTATCCCTTGAACAGTGAATCTTTTTTTCTTTTCTTTTTTACAAAAGCATCCCCACTGCAGTATATCATCCCTCCTTTCCTGTTTAATTTTTTGCTGTAGCCTTAACACAATCTGATACACTACAAATAAATAAAGCTATTTCTCTGGTTCTTCTCTTTTTCTTTGCCTCTAGTCTTAACCTTAGAAAGATGAAATTTCTCCTCTTTATTCCTACTGTTTATTTTGGGGGGAAAATCAGTGACTCAATTATAGAGAAAATGATTAAAATATAATAAAAATTACATTCTCTAAAGCAAGGCCAATGTCATGTGATCAACAAATGTTAAACTATAACTAATTAAATAAAATTGAGGAGCTGATACCAAGGGCTCATGTAGAAAGAAAATATTTTGAAAATGATGATGGCAACAAATGTACAGATGTGTTTGACACAATGGATGGATATATTGTGATAAGAGCTGTATAAGCCCCCAATCAAATGATTTAAAAAATGTGCTTGACACAATGGATGGATGCATGGATTGTGAGAAGAGTTGTTGGAGGCCCCAATAAAATGATTAACAAACAAACAAACAAAAACCCTGTAATCTCTGGAAGCTAGAAAGTTATCAGCAATTATGGTATCGTAGAAAAAAAAATAAGGGTCATTATAGTATGTTAATTAAACATACATTTCTTTCTTCTTTTTTTTAGCATTATTGGTCTCCAAAGAATCTTACTGAGCTGAACACTTTTATTACTTATCTATTCTCTCCTTCTATCACCATAAGAAGTGACTTTCTTTCCAGCTTAGTCTTCTGTTCTGTCTTATTATAAGATTAGAACTTGTATAGTCACTTCAACATACAAATTCAGCCTACACCTCTTCTGCCAAATGTCTTTGGCACTAATTTTATATTTCATATTAATTTTTTATCATATACAAAAGGTTAATCTTTTATACAAAAGGTTAATCTTTATTCTCTGTCCTGTTGAATACTTATCAGAAGTTTAATCTCCCCTAGACACTTTTCAATGAATATTTATAGGGTTGGCAGTGAATAGTAAAATGAAATCCCATGATACTCTTGCCCTGTCACATCTAGAGGTAGCACAAGAAGAAAAAGTGTCAATCATCCTTATAGCACTAAGCAAGTCACAAGTCACATATTTGAGCATAGTTTAAGAACCTTAAATGTATCCATAACAAGAGGAATACTGTTACGGGGTGTTTGGGGCTTGGTAAGTAACTGATGGGATGCTCCATAGCTCTTCACCCCTGTTTCAGTGTGAAAAAGAGCAGTTGTTGGCCTCTGATCCAGTAAGTGGGGTTAGATGAACCTGAGTTGGTGGTTCTAAGCCTTGCCAGGTCCTTTGGAACTGGTCTAGAGGCTGAGGACATGACTCTTAACTGAATGGCATCATCTAGACATGGTCTCTCTCCTGACTACTCCTGGTTGGGAGCAGAACATATGCATTAGTCCAAATATGGCTTACTAAGAAGAAGAATTCTATGGAAAATATATCACCCATGAATGTCTTTGTAAAATTCTTGTTTAGGTGGCCTATTTTGGGATATTTTGACAATAGTTATTCAGTTTTGTCCTTAGCAGAGCACTGTACAACTTTGGTTTTTCCCAGGCTGCACATTTGCATTACCTGAAAAGATTAAAACAAACACAAGCGAAATGTTTATGGAAAGACACAAAGCGGGGCTGTGGTTCAGGCTTCTCTATATTGTCAACTGTCTTCCAGTAATTCTAATGCATGTGGGGGATTAAAAAGCATAGCTGTGTGAAGATTGTCAACGGCAAAATTGTCATTCCAATTTACAGTAAGGAAACTAAGAGATGCTAAATGCCTTATCACAGTCACACCGCCAACCTAAAATCTCCTCTTTCTATTAGATTCAGGTACTTCCTCTAACATAGTCTTTTTTTTTTTTTTTTTTTTGCATGGCGTGTAACTTTTCTGTCTTCTCTGCTAAGGAAACAAACTTGAGTTTACGGGAGACAAATACAATCTAAAGTTTGCCCCATCAGAGTGTGGAGATAAATGGCTTGTCATCTAACCTCTAAATCAGCACGCAAGTGTTGCCAATACCTTCAGGGTATGAAATTATAACAGGGAAATCAAGCAAATCACAAATAGTAATGTTACAACAACACCAATGATAATGAACAACGTTTTGGTGCTTTCTGTAGGAAAACTCTGTTAATGCTAAAATTTTGATAATAATTCCCACAAATGCAAATGCAACATAACTATACACAAACATTTATTTTAATTTCAAATTTTTGTGGGCAGGCTCAGGCTTAGAGTTCAGCTGAGTAAAATATATAAGAGTCTTGCACCCATTGTTGAGCTTAACCATTGTGCTACCAACACTCCATCCTACTGCTTAATATAACACAATCTTACAGAGAAAAGGGATGCTAAATTCATCATGTCTATTTAAGTCTTGAAATTCCTCTATCATGTTCACCATGACAGAGCTACATACTTGTGTATATAGTACATCTAGGAGTCTTTGCAGCCTAGTCCATTTTGAATCGCAGTGACCTTATGGTGGTAGAAAAATATACTCTATAAAAGCAAACTGTTCCATCTTTGGACACTTGGTTTACATGAGGTCTGTTATATTTGGATTCGCTTTGGAGTCCATTATGTTTGCAGTGTAGCGAGGCAAATGGTTAGTGCCTTCTGCTGCTACATAAAAGGTCAGAGTTTGAGCACATCCAGAAGTGCCTTGAGTGAAAAGCCTGGCAAACCACTTCTATTTAAAAAACAAAACAAAGCCACTGAACACCATATGGACACAGTTCTACTCGGATACAGCATGACTTAGAATCAGCTCAATACCAACTATTGGTACTATTATATTAACCTAAAAGGCTTCCCTAAAGCATCTCCTCAATGATTAGGTTCTGTTTATTATATGATAGTCTCTCATATATTTGAAGATAGACATGATGACCTATTTAAATTTTGTTTTCCCTATAACAAAACAGCACTTGCCCTTTAAAAATCTACAATCTCAGAAACCCTAAGGAGCAATTCTACATTTGTTTTTAGGGTTGTTATCTGTTGGAAAAGCCTGGACGGCAGTGGGTTGATTTGTTTGTGCGGTTGTTTTCTTTGACTTTCACAGTTTGTTATGGCATGCCAGCCTGATTGCTCACCGTTGAATAACACCTAGTTTTTAAACATGTCATGCAATGTGTCTTTTAAGATTGAACATACTATTTTAAACAATACAAAGAAGAGTAGAAGTTTATTTCCCTCTTCCTATAGTATGTTTTTTATTAATAATGATATATATTCTCAATGAGAATGACTTCATTCCCAACAAGGTGAAAATTGGTCATTCGGAGAAACTAACAACAAAGAAATACACTTTTTAAATATGCATAAATCACAGACATGAATGTACTCCACTAAACAATGACGTATCTCTTCCACTTGTCCGTCAGTTTGTCCCACTCAGACAGTTTGCACATTGCGTTGATGCTTGAAGCCAAATCACGAGTATTTCAAATACCAATGGCAGACAAATTTCAGCAGAAGGTCCAGACTAAGTCAGCCTAGAAAAGAATTTGATGATCTACTTTAAAAGATCTATTCATATTAAATAATTTATTTATACTAAATGGGGATCTATTTTAAAAGATCTTCTCTAAAAAGGTTAAGAAGCCCAGTGACAACCCTGTGAACAGCAGGCGAATGTTCCCTGGTGCCGTGCTTGGCAATGAGCCCCCGGGTTGGAAGGGACTCAAAATAAAAGAGAGGAAGAGCCTCTTCCTCCACATAGAGTTGTCATCCATGACATGGAAGGAATAAAGCTTTCGAAACTTCCATTTGCTGTTGTGGTTCAAACCAAATTGAGAAGAAACCTTTAAAATATATATTCATAATTGCAACATGGAATGCATGAATACCCATGTACAATTATCCTCTGTCATATCTCTAGATAGATAAATATAGGCATATATAGATATAGATGCTGGTGATATCTACATTGGATTGGAAGGAGACCAAAATTAAATGGATTACATCAAGATTGAAATTTTAGAATTAGTGAGCTGCAATGGTTTGGCATTGATCATTTTGAATTAAATGGTCATATGATCTATTGCAATGGAAATGAAAAACTGAAGAGGAGCGATATACCATTTGTTGCCATAAAAGAACATTTCAAGGTCAATCCTGATATAAACATCACCCGTGATAAGATACTTGGAAATCGATGAGGGTCACATCTGACCTCCTCTGGCTACACAAGGGAGGGAAAGAATGCAACTCCATATTCCTATGAGACACAGCAGACACATGCCTCCACACTCGATCTTTCTCCACCCTCTATGACACCAGCCACAACCTCCACTTCTATGGGGTTCCGGAATCCTACAGAATTCACAGTCAATAGTCACCATTATGAAGCTTTCTTAGGGCAGCTCACAGGTTACAAGATAGTAAGGATACAATAATATTGCCCACAATGCAAGTATTACCAATTTCCTTTAAAGTTGGTATGTTTACAAAGGGGACCCAACTCTGCCAGTCAATGTGCTGCCTGGAGACACTAGCTTTATTCCTTCCTGCACTGGGAAGTCGTCCATCCTGCCTCATGCTCTCAGTGTAGCTCTCTGCTGTGTCTTTATGACTTGCTACTGAAGTCGCTGTTGTCTCTGATTCGATTCTTCAGTCAGGGACCCCATACATGTTCTGCTGGTAGATCTCTTTCCTGATAGTCCTGCGATTCCTACTTTTGAGACGGTTCACTTATATCCCCAGTAGAATGACAAGATTAACCAATCCTGAAATTAGAGTCTGGTACACATTATTTGCATAATTCTATTCACTCGTTGGGTGAAGGCTACATATTTATTGGCTAGAAATATTGCACCTCACATACTACAGATAAAACCAGTTAATATAACAATAATCAAGACTGATGCACTAACCACTAATGCCAAAGATGAATAAATTGAAAATTCATTTACAGTTTCTGAAGCCTGAAATTGGTCAAATTGATCAAGACGCACAGATAGCTTGAACAGACACAAAAGCTGAATGAGTAAGGGAAGGAGAATGACAATACACCCACATGCACACACACACACACACACACACACACACACGGAAGACAAGGTGTTCTACTCATAGCATTGTAGTCACAGCAACCATGGGGGCCGTTCTACCCTGTTCTATAGGGTCACCAAGAGTCAGAATTGACACAAATTAGGGTTGAAAGATTAATAGACTTGCATATTTCAGAGAGGCTATTTGTCCATGGGAATTTAACTTTGCTACAAATGTACCCATGAATGTGTGGGACACAGAGAGGACACAGTTATGAAAACCTCTTAGACATACCTGAACACTTGAGAGTATGAGTCACTATGTCTGAGGGTTTGGGATCATAGTATTGATGGACACCAAGATCAATGACCATAACCCAGTTCACAAAGGCAATGCTCTACACCCTACTTTGGTAAGTAGTCACTTTGGTCTTAAAAGGTCATAGCTGGATATCTAAGGTGCAAACATTTGTCTCTTCCTACCTACAGAAAAAAGAGTAATGAAAATCCAAGACACATGGAAACGATTAGTCCAATGGCTAAGATCCCATGCAAATGTCTTTCTCCATGATCAAAAAAAAAATACATGGTGTTCAGTTACCACCACCAACTGTTCTGCAAAGGTTCATATTCGAAGGTCCTAGATAGAGTGGGGAAAACATAGACCAGAACTCAAAATCATAAAAGAAAGCAGACTTATTGCATGAATATAGACTAGTGAACCCCGAAAGACAATGACCCTCAGTCACAAATCAGGACTGGATCTCACTTCCAAGGATCAATTTTCATCTAAATAAAGCCTTTTATAGGGGAAAAGTAAAACTAGGGAGTACACACACTTTAGAATAATTAAGCATTTGAGGTCGTGGAGGCAGCATTTGCTAAGGGACAAAATGCAGAAGGGTTCAGAGAGGAGGAGGAGTTGGGTAGAAAGCACAGGGAGAAGTTGAAACAATGAGTAGTGTTGAGCTGAATGGAGATTGCGATGAATTAGATGAAGCAAGATGTTTATGGATTGTTGAGTCAAAACTGCTCATCTGCTCAGTTCTACCCCATCCATACAACAAGTTAGAACAAAAACAGTTGCATTGATAATTATGACTGATTGAAATGTGAAAGTTAAAGATAAAGAAGATGCTTTAGAAAGCTAAAGTCATCTATGTCTATGGGAGGAGATTACAGATAAACTCAACATCATCAGTCAGAACAAGAACAGGGATGAACCTCAGAGCAGATACCCAATTCCTCATATGCAAATTCAAGAGGAAACAGAAGGAAATTTAAACACGTTCACAAAAGCCAAAATTGACCTTGAGAATATGGCATCTTTATTTAGAGACTATCTCAAAAATACATTTACCAATTAAACACTAATGACCAAAAACCAGATGAGTGTCCAACAAAATCAGGGTTATTTTAAATAAAGAGAGCAAAGGTTATTAAAAAGACTGAAATGTACATTGGAAGAGACTCTGAAATGTGCCCTTGAACACAAATAGATAAAGCAAATGGAAACAATGAAGTAAAATGCTGAACAATGGATTTGAGAAAGTAGCTTGAGAAGACAAAATATTGTGAAGAAATATACAACAATTTGGAGTTAGCCATCTAAAAGGGAAGGACACACTCATAATTTAAGAAAAACTTGAAGTTTTAACTTGCCATATTGAAGGATTTCTTTGGGAAAACGATAGAATGACACAGGAATCATGAAGGGAAAATGGAAAGAACACATAGCATCCCTTTACCAAAAATAATTGGTTGATGCTTTATTAGAAGGCAGCACACAATCAAAAACAGATCCTAATGAAAGAAGTCTAATGAAATGGAAGGCATTAGCAAAATAAGAGGTTCCAGGAATTGATGGAATACCAATGGAGATATTTCAACAAACGGAAACAACTCTGGAAGTACATTAAGCTATGCAAACTGTGGTAGTTATATAATCGTTTGTCAATTTGAGAGGATTAGAAGTGAAGGGGTGGAGTCTAGTCTGTCAATCAGGTCATAGCAAATGAGGTGTCTGTGTGGGCATGGCCTTCTCCTGAGGATTCTGGGAACTCCTGCATTCCTCTCTGGAGGCGGGAGACACTCCCTCAGCTCAGTCCCTGGAAGACATTGCAACTGATGAGACACATTAAACTACCCTCACACCATGAGCTAGAGGACCCACATTGAGACCCCTGCCAGTGCTGAGAAGCTTACAATGCCACTGGATCTACAATACTTCCCACCCACTAGCCTGTGATCTTCCTGCATTCAGCATCATTGCATATGCTCTGTGAGTCTGAACAGGACTTTATAGATTGTAATTGGACATATGGGTTAATATTGGACTAATGAACTTGATCTGGACTGAACTGGAGTGTTTTCTCAACATTCCATTGCTCTTGTACATAAACCTCTTTCATATACACATATGAGTATTTCCCTGGACTTGTTTCTCTAGTCTCCCCAGACTAACACACTACTTTTAACATGGAAGAGCCAATCCTGTCCCTCACAACAATTCATAAATTATTTGAGATCTATCTCTATACTTTAACAAACAAATGAAATCACCATCATTTGAATAATATCTTTTTAAAATTGTCGATGTTACTTCTAAGTCACATGTATGTACCAAAAGAGCCAAATATGACTTGGGAGCAACAGAGAGCAACAGACCCCTGATTAATGCAAGACATTTGGAAGACTGAAAGAAATCTATAATTGTGTCCAGTTGAGAGAAGAGAGATTCAACAGTTTGAGAGAATTGCAGAATAATACCATTAGTATCAGGCCCAAGTAAAGTGTTACTAAAGATAATTTAAAAAGATGTTGCCATAAATCAACAAGGAAC
Source organism: Tenrec ecaudatus (assembly GCF_050624435.1). Classification (NCBI taxonomy): domain Eukaryota; kingdom Metazoa; phylum Chordata; class Mammalia; order Afrosoricida; family Tenrecidae; genus Tenrec; species Tenrec ecaudatus. The sequence continues at coordinate 54,833,474 of NC_134545.1, read as the reverse complement.
TGCAAGAAATTTGAGACCACAGAAGTAGAGATATCATGGCTGATATCTCTACTTGAAGTCAGATATTTCTTCACATTTCTTCACTAAAAAAAAAAATAACAGAAAGATGTTTACCTGTGTTTTATTGACTGCGTAAACACCTAAAACTCTGTGGACCATAAAAAATTGATGTGATTGTAAATAAGGGAAATTGTAAATAAGGGAAAGATAAAAGATTACACTCTCTAGTGTGGATTACACCTGAACATAAAATAGGCAAAAATGCTCACAACTAGGTCAATATCCAACATCAGTAAAAATTGAGAAAATATTGAAGTTTTCAACTATTTCATTTTACTTGGACACAAGCAACACATATGGAAGCAGAAGTTAAGCTATGATATGGCATAATACATTGTGCAAATCTGGTACAAAAGATCCTCTAGAGCAGTGATTCTTAACCTATGGGTTGCACCCCCTTTGGGCATTGAACTACCACAGGGGTATCCCAATTCATAACAGTAGCAAAATTACAGTTATGAAGTACCAACAAAAATAACTTTATGGACCCTCCAGATTCCTGTCCCTCAGATCTAAATATTGGTCTGAGTGGCGATAAAAGGAGGAAAGGTAAAACTGAAGTGGACTTGGAGTCTTGAATGATTGCAAGCTCATTTCAAACATAATTTTTAAAACAGAAAATAATTTTATGATTGGGGGTCACCACAACATCAGGAACTGTATTAAAGGGTCCCAGCATTAGGAAGGCTGAGAACCACTGCTCAGTAGTGTATTGAGAAGCAAAAACACCACCTTGAGACTAAGTTGTGCCTGATGCGAACCATGGATCTTTCAGGTGCCTCCTGTGAATTCAAAAGTTGGACAATGAATAAGGAAGTCCGAAAAATAATTAATGTAGTTGAATTATGATGCTGGCAAAAATATTGAATATACCATGGACTATCAGCAGAAGAAACAAATTTGTTTTGGGAGAAGTGTAGGTATAAAAAAAGAGAAAAAGAAATGCAGGTATAAGGCTCCATGGAAATGTGGATCATAAGACTTTGTCTCAAGAACTTTGGATATGTTATGAAGATGGACCAGTCCCCAAAGAAAATCACCATGGTTAGTAAATGAAAAAGACAAAGATGCACAATGAGATAGCTTGACACTGGGATTGTAACAATGGGCTTAAACAATGATTGTGCAGACAGTACAGGTTAAACCAGTGCTTCCTAACCTTGTATAAAGCACACCTAAGAATACAATAGTATATCTGCTGTATTGTAATTTCATAGTAAAAGTAATAGAAAACTGTTAAAAGACTTCTACAGAAGCAATACTGAGGGGGCAAATCTAAAAAACACTGATACTGGTTAAAATTACACTGCTTTTCCCTCAAAGCAAGAACACTTTGTTCTATTAAACTGGCATTCCTTGATGCTCACCTTCCTGACACGATCCCTGAAGGTAAAGTGGGTGCATAAGTAAATGTGGTGAAGAAAGCAGTTGGTTCCCGGCTATCAAAAGATATAGAGTCTGGGTCTTAAAGGCTTGAAGATAAACAAGCGGCCATCTAGCTGAAAGCAGCAAAGCCCACGTGGAAGAAGCATACCAGCCTGTGTGTTCATGAGGTGTTGATGGGATCAGGTATCAGGCATCACAGAACAAAAATTCATATCATTGTGAATGAGAGGGAGTGTGGAGTGGATACCCAAAGCCCATCTGTAGACAATGGACATCCCCTTACAGAAGGGTCACGGGTAGGAGATGAGCCAGTCAGGGAGCAGTGTAGCATCAACGAAACATACAACTTTCCTCTAGTTCTTTAATGCTTCCTCCCCTCCCTCACCCCCCACTATCATGATTCTAATTCTACTTTACAAATCCAGCTAGACCAGAGGATGTACACGGGTACAGATAAGAAATGGAAACACAGGGAACCCCTCAGGACCAAAAATGAGAGTAGCAATACCAGGAGAGTAAGGGGAAGATGGGGTAGATAGAGGGAACCAATCACAAGGATCTACATATAACCTCCTCCCTGCGTTACGGACAACAGAAAAATGGGTGAAGGGAGACTTCGGACAGTGTAAGACATGACACAAATAATGATTTATAAATTATCTAGGGTTGGTGAGGTAGGGAGTGGGGGGAGAGAAGGGAAAAATGAGGAGCTAATACCAAGGGCTCAAGTAGAAAGAAAATGTTTTGAGAATGGTGATGGCAACAAATATACAAATGTGTTTGACACAAGGGATGGATGTATGGATTGTGATGAGTTGTACGAGCCCCCAATAAATGATTTTTTAATTACACTGCTTTATCAGACCCACGGTACTATTAACTCCTATTGAAGTAATAGTCAAACAAAATCCATATTACTATTTTATGTGTGCCCTCTGCCCAAACAAAAAAAAAAACAACCAAAAATACTCCATTATTCTTTGTTTTCAAACTAGTTTTTATATCTGTTTATTGATTAAGTTTTTAGAAAGTGGTAGATTATTTTTCTTTTGTTGTATTGTTCTAAAAGTGTAAGTTTAAAGTATTCCTGTTAAAATTATCCTTGTTAAATTTGAACTATTCCTATCTGATGGTAACTGAAAGCTAAATTTGACCAACTAATTAATTTATTACTCTTCTAAGCATGGGTCATTTGCCAATGCCTCTCCTACCCTCTAGATCTTGATGTTAGCAATTTGTAGAAACAATATGAAAGACAACAGCACCAGACCATTTGTTCGAGCCGTACCCTCCATATTTTTGTATTGAAGTATAACCACTATGGTTTATTTAGCATATTTCCATCCGGTCATTAATATAATAACTATATTATCTTGAATAAAATCCATATACTCCTCTGTACTTTATACATACACTATAAGAAAATTTGTCAATGTCTCACAGAATTTTAAATACTCTGACCCTACTACACTTTCTAAAACACATACCTGAAACAAAAGAGAAATAAAGTATAATTTCCTTTGTTCCTTTAAAGATTCTGTGCCGATTCATTCTGATTATTCCTTTATTTGCTCTAATCTTACAAGGCTTCTTTTTTAATAATCTATAAAGTCATCTCATCTAGCAGAAAGCAAATATTCTCTTGATTTTATTTCTTCCTATGAAATTTGCAGTTGTATCCAGTTGGTTCTCACTTTGTTGGTTTATGTTTTTATGGGTTTGTGTGTTAATTCTCAAAAAGATAATAAACTCCCACAGCTAAAGCTTATACCCTGGATTCCCAACAAGCAATATATCAGAGAAAATTCAAAACCAAACTCACTGACATCAAGTAGATTCTGACTCACAGTTAACCTATAGGCCGATGTAGAATTACCTCTGTGTTCCCAAGCCTGTAGCTCCATGGCAGTTGGAAGTCTCAACAGAACAGATTGGTTTGCAAGTGCCAATTTTGCAGTTTGGAAGTGCCGATTTTGTAGTTAGCAGCTGAACTTGTAATTATTAGTCCAACAAATTTCCTTAAAATGTTAATAGAGGATGATTAAAATAGATTGTTTAACTTATTATGTAGTAACACTTGGCTTCTAATCGTTATCACAGATAAATTAAAGCATCATAAAAACTTAGTAGGTCCATGCAAGAGCATCATACTTTAGATCTATGCAGACTTTTCTTGGCCAATTTTAAATATAGGCTTATTTTTAAGACATTACACTTTCTACTTACAATAAATACTAATAAAGTGCAATGTTGACTTGATGTCCTTTTCCTGCGAATATTCTAAGTTCAAGTGTTGAGGATGCCCAGAAATTTTTGTATCATATCCTTCTAAAGACTGTATTTTATAAAGGTTTATATAAAAAATTCAAGTCTGAATTTGCTATTTTATTACTAAGCGTGTTAGTCCGTGTTAACTAGCCCGTATCAATTCCATAAGTATGATATTATCCCATATGTCTGATACTAGTCCATAAATTCCTCTTTAAACTCATGTAGCACATGCAATGATGTCAAATGCACGAAGATTATAGGCCCGTGGGTAGAAAGTCTTGTGGGTCCTGTGGCAGTGGAAGCATCTCAACACTGGCACAGGTCTCCACATGTCTCCTCCAGCTCTCTAAGTGTGTCAACAGCAGGAAAGGGAAGGCAGAAAGACTGGGCCTGTCCTCCAGTGAGCTTTTTATCTCCATTGCACCTCCAAATGAGGTCATAAAGCTGCGACTTGATTGACAGGCTAGACTCCACCCCTCTGCTCAAGTTGACAGGAGATAATGTAACTGCCACACTAAGAACTAGTATTTTAAATAAGGTTAGGCACATTAAAAACAAACAATGGTAAAGAGAAAAGGAAATAGGTAATTTTTTGATTAAATAAAAAATACAATTGTCCTTCTGGGAAAGTAGCACTGAGGTAGAGGTAACCACGCTGGTGGCTCCATAGGTGACTCTTAGTTCTGGGAAGTGAGAGGCTGAGAGGGAGGTCTGGGGAGTGCATGTTGATTTAGGGTACCTCAGGGGTCAGCTCAAGTGTGTTGTCCAAACCTCCATGTGACACTGATCTGATCTGTCCTGTCCCCCCTTCCCCCCGTGCATGCTGCCAAGCTACTGCAGTCTGTGACTTAATGTTCAGGCCACATTGGCATGTACCACTGACTTCCACTTACTGCAGCGTTCTGCCCACCACAGCTCACTGCCAGTGGTCCATGCACTGCAGATTGCTACTGGAGGCCTGCCAGCTGCTGCTTGCTGATTGTGGGCCCTCCCTCCTGCCATTCACAGCCCATAGACCCCACCCCCTACTGCTTGCAGTCCACAAACCCAACCTGCCCCTGTTCACCACCTATGGCCCACCTGCTGCCCCACCTGCTGCCCTTCATGCCAGAGGCTTACAACCATTTGCCAGAGAGCATGTGGCTGCGAAGAATGCCCATCTCCAACCCCCTTCCAACCAATAACATTGCCTGCAGAACTTAAACAGCCCGTAGATCAGTCCTGCCCATCCCATTGAGACCAGGTCACTGGTGTCATCTGAGGCTTACTACAGTGACTGGTGCTGTCCTCTGCTAACACTGCCTGTGCAGCCTAGGACCAGCAGTTGACAGTTCCTGACCAGAGAAACATGAGCCAACCACATAGCCAGTGCATCCAGTGACTTGTGACAGCACACCACAATGCTGCTTGAACTTCACACAGACCCAGCCAGCTGTGTCCACTTCGCTGTGTGCTCCACATTTAACAACCACCCCCAACGACATCAAAATACCTCCTAAACTACAACGCACATAGGCAGTCATTACAAGAAATCAAGAGAAACAAACCACAATGTCTGATGAGGACCTAAACTTAGAGATGAATATAGAAGAAGCAATCTTTGACCCACCACAAAGAAATCTTCAGAATGCTGCTTAGAGTCTTTCAGGATATGAGGGAATTGATATAAAAAAGGATGAGAAAGTAAAAAAGGATAGAGGCCACATTTCAAAGGGAAATAGAATATGTAAGGGATGAGGCAACAGAAGCAAGAAAATGGTAAAAGATCATACCAAAAGGCTGGAAGAGGCAGGAAATCATATCAGGACCTTGATGATAATCAAGCAGAAGTCAACAAATGTGAAAGACAATCAAACAAGTTAATTAAAGAAGCTGAAGAAAACCCGAGAACAATGAGCGATGCACTGAATGGGAACAATGTTCAAATAATTGGGATACCAGAGCAAGACACAACAAAGAAATCAATAACAAACATAGGGAGGGAAATCCTGGAAGAAAACTTCCCCCAATGAAATGAAGAAGAACTATATAATCATCCAAGAAGCAGAGGGGACACCAATTAGTCTGATCCCCAAGAAGAACAAAGGGAGGCATATAAGAGTCAACTTAAAGGAAAAGGAGAAAATCAAAAGGGCAGCTAGAGAAAAAAAATACAGTATCTTATATAGATATCAGATAATATTATGCCCAGATTTATGAAGAGAAGCCATGAAGATGAGGAAAAAATGGAATAGCATTTTATGAAAGCTGAAGGAGAATAAAATAACCCAAGAATCCTCGACCCAACAACCCCTCCATCAAAACATGTGGGAAGGTAAGAGTTTTCCAAGATCAGGGAAAATTTGGATAAAAATTAAAAACAAAACAAAAGGGCACCACAAACACTACTTTCCAAATTGCTTTGGCAGAAGACCAACATCCAAAGAACACAAACATGAGACTATCACAAAATGTGACACTAGCCAGAATTCCACACACTGATAACAATACACAAGATGTCTTGGCCAAAAGTGAAAAGGCTAGAATGAATTCCCCCACACATACACAACACACAGATAAGGAAGAAAGTAGGATGGGTGTAATTACTCTGAATGGAAATGGTCTGAACTTGTCCATCAAAAGACAAAGACTAGCAGACTGTCTTAGGAAACAAAACCCATGAATCTGTTATGAGCAAAAGACTCATTTCAAGATCACAGATAAAAACAGGCTGAGAATCAAAAGTTGGCCAAAAATATACCAAGCTAATGGCAATCTATAAAAAGCAGGAGTTGCAATTCTAGTCTCTGACATAATCAGTCTAAAAGTTCAGGACATAACTAGAAATAAATATGGGCACTCTATAATGTTCAAGGGATCAGTAGACCAAAAGCCAGTGAGCATAATAAATATAAATGCACCCAATGAGAGACATGTGAAATTT